>NW_022639644.1:38838-43234 GCF_010583005.1 Odontomachus brunneus
AGTCGGGTTAACACGTGGGCAGCGAGAGAGGGGAATCAGTCTCGTGTGCTAATGACTATCGGTATTAATTAGGAAACAGAGGTCGTATTTATCGGTTGAAGAGTGCGGTCAAATCCGATGTAAATGTAGTCGGGTAAAGCGGAAGATTTGTATCGGCTGTGCGCGGTGTTCACGGAACACGTGGCGAGCGGACCTTTGTGTAGTTTAAATAAATAACTGTTATTTTTTTGTTCTGAACCAAACTAGACTACTTAATACCTTACAGGGGACTAATTTTTCAGAAGTGGGATTAGTGGACTCATGTCGAATTAGTGGACTCATGTCGGATTAGTGGACTCATGTCGAATTAGTGGACTCATGTTGAATTAGTGGACTCATGTTCAATTAGTGAATTTTAGTGAACTCTTACTTTTCGTTGGGACTGCCTCTCACGTGATTTCGAAAGGACAAAGAGCAAACGGTTTTCTTCCGGCGGTGACGTGCGCGGTTGAAAAAAAAGGAACAGTGTTGATCCATGAGGGCAACTCGGTCAAGGACGAAAATGGAGAAACAAAGACTGGAAGATTTGCCCTTGGATCTGTTGAAAGCTGAGGCTTCACGGTACGGATTGCCTCTCTCGGAAAGAAGAGATGTTTTGATCGAGACAATAATTACTCACCTTGAGAAGCACGGGCCGATGCAGGACTTTGTTCAAAGAAGCAATGCTCCGCTGCTAACTGAGGTTCAGGGAGCACAAGCGGAATCATTGGTGGACATAGAGCATCCAGTGGTAGTGGATCCCGCTCAACAGAATATAGTGACCATGCTTGCTCAGATGATGGGTCAGATGCAACAACTGATATCAGCAGTCAACCGAAGGACAGTGGATTTGTCACAGCAGCCGATCGTGCAAAGGGAGCCTTCTCCACAGTTTCTATCGACGGCATCAAGTGAAAGGTCGGTTGCCGGTTCGAATTCACCGGCTAGTGCAGTGACATTACTGGCTTTGCAGATTCCGGAATTCTCGGGGGAACCGATTGAAAATGTAAGACGATGGATTCAGCGAGTGGAACAAGTAGCAAGGGCCCACCGAACATCAGAGGAGATTACGATGTTAGCGGCTTCCAGTAAGCTTACTAAAATGGCAAGGAAGTGGTACGACTCGCAGACAGGTGCGGTGTTGGAATCATGGGCTAGTTTGAAGTTAAGCCTGACAAGGATGTTTGATCGTCGAGTTCCGTTCCTCGCTACGATGCAGAAAGTGGAGGCCAGGAAATGGCAACAGAATAAGGAACCATTTCAGGAATACGCTATTGAGAAGATGTCGATAATGTACAGTTTGGACCTAACTACAAAAGACACGATTAACCTGCTCATAGGAGGAATTACCAGTGAGGCCTTGAGAGCAATGGCAGCTACGATTCGGGCGGACACGGCTGATCAATTTGTAGATCAGATGTGTCAGTTGGCGGCTACAGTGTGTACTGAGGAAAGATCTCCGGTGCTGTTCAGCCGAGCGGG
This sequence comes from Odontomachus brunneus, assembly GCF_010583005.1. Classification (NCBI taxonomy): domain Eukaryota; kingdom Metazoa; phylum Arthropoda; class Insecta; order Hymenoptera; family Formicidae; genus Odontomachus; species Odontomachus brunneus. The sequence goes on from NW_022639644.1 coordinate 40,339, forward strand.
ACCAGGCGTTAGACAAGCCGATCGTGGGAGACAGAGAGTGTGTCGGAACTGTGGGAAAAAAGGGCATCACCACGCAGACTGTCGGTCAGCTCAGCTAGTGTGTTTTTCCTGCAAGGAAAAGGGGCATCGTTCGTTCGAGTGTCCGAAATTCATGAGACGGGATCAACAAATGACAGGAGGTAGGCCGTCGAGAACGGTGGCAACAGCGCTGATCCAGCAGGCAGACGGACCGTATGGTGGACATGGGACCACGGCAAGGAACCAGGAGCCATCGGTGTTGGCGATTTCTCAGCGATGGAAGATCTCGATAAGCGAACCTTTTCTTATTGTTACCGAATTGAACGGGATTCTTTGTAATGTGAAAGCGCTGGTTGACACGGGTAGTCCAGTATCGTTCGTTAAAAAGTCGTTATGCGTTCGGTTATTAGGACAAAACGGTTTAGAGGAAGGTCACAGTGTTCGTCGGTTTAACACCTTATCGAATCAAGCGATAGACGTGATAGGTAGGTTGTCAGCAAATGTACGTTTGAGTTTCGCGTCGGAATTGTTGTTGTCGGTCGACTTTAATGTTTTGAGGTCAAATGACTTTGAGTATGATATTATTCTAGGACGTGATTTTCTGACAGACAAACTGTCGTTATCGTTTGAAGTTTCCGCAGACACCAAAGATAATTGTTTTAGAGATTTTCCTCTAGCAGATATTTATGCTGTATCAAGAGCAAACCCGGTGGAAGATGCGCAGATAGATTTTGATTCGGGCGTTAAAGAAAAGTTAGTGGATATGGTAGACGAGGTAGATAAGTTAGATTGTGTCAAGGATAAAGACGACTATAAAGTCCGCGTGTGTCTGAAGGATCATTCGATTTATGCGTATGCTCCGAGGAAATTCGCATTCCAAGAAAGGAAGCAGATTAGGGAAATCACGGATGATCTGTTAAAAAGAAAGATTATTAAACCAAGTACCTCGCAATATTGTGCAAGGGTAGTGCCGGTGCGTAAAAAAGACGGTAGTATGCGTCTGTGTGTTGATCTGAGACCTTTAAATGATAGGGTAGCGAAACAGAAGTTTCCGTTTCCGCTTATTGAGGACTGCTTAGCAAGGTTAGGAGATCACAGAGTGTTCACCTTATTGGACTTAAGGGATGGTTTCCATCAAATCAAGGTACACCCAGAGGATACGAGATACTTTTCGTTTGCGACCCCGGATGGTCAATTTGAGTACACGTGCTTGCCTTTCGGATTTTGTGAATCTCCAGCTGAATTTCAAAAGCGTTTGATTCAGATTTTACAGCCTTTGATTCGGGAGGATAAAGTAATTGTGTACATCGATGATATACTGATTCCGACTCGAACGGTTGATTCAAATTTAAACACGATAAAGGAAGTTCTGTTGATTCTTAAAAAATATGGGTTTGAGCTTAACTACAAGAAGTGTCAGTTTTTAAGGAAAAGAATCGAGTATCTGGGTTATTGTATTTCAAGTGATGGCATTACGTTGAGTTCAAGACATACAGAAGCGATTGAAAAGTTTCCTTGTCCGAGAAACGTACACGAGGTTCAACGTTTTTTGGGATTGACGGGTTACTTTAGGAGATTCATTAAAGATTTCTCGTTAATAGCAGCTCCATTGTACAATTTAGTGAAAAAGACGACTGAATTTGCTTTTGATGAACGGTGTAATGAGGCGTTTCACCTATTAAAAGGGAAGTTGACCTCATATCCGGTGTTGAGACTGTATAATCCGAAGTTAGAAACGGAACTGCATACGGATGCTAGTGCGTCGGGATTGGCGGGTATATTGTTACAGAAGCAGAGTTCTGGTCAATGGGCGCCGGTTGCGTATTTCAGTCAAGCAACAAATAAAGCAGAAGCTAATTACCATAGCTACGAGTTAGAAATGTTAGCCATTGTTAGATCGGTCGTTAGGTTTCATATATACCTGTACGGATTAGAGTTCAAGATAATCACTGATTGTAATGCGTTGGTTCATTAATAAAGCGAACCTGAATCCTAGAGTGGCACGATGGATCTTGGCGTTGCAAGATTACCGATTTAAAGTAGCGCATAGAGCAGGAGTAAAGATATGCCATGTGGATGCGCTAAGTAGAGAAATTGCGTATGTAGAGCGATTACCTTTGGAACGCGAGCTTGAATTTAGGCAACTACAGTATGCGAGATTATTAGAGATAGCGAGTAACCTTGAGTATCGGGAAGATGAGAAATTTAAATTAATCGATGGTCTAGTTTACAAAAGGGATACGGTACGTGATCGTTTCGTGATTCCGGATTCCATGATAAATTCCATTATCAGATGCTATCACGATGAAATGAAGCATTGCGGATTAGAGAAGACGTTCGAAGGAGTTTTTCGAACATATTGATTTCCGTCGATGCGAAAAAGGATTAGAGATTATATTGACAACTGTATAACCTGTTTAATCTCTAACGCATCTGTGAACGCTCGTGAAGGGGAGATGGAAATCGTAGAGACTCCGGTAATTCCGTTTGAGGTAATACATGTAGATCATTTCGGACCATTGCCACAGGCGTCTGATGGCTCGAAGTTTGTGTTGGTTGTAGTAGACGCGATGACCCGATACACCTGGTACTTTGCTACACGTTCGACTACATCTCGAGAGACTCGTGATATTTTAAGTTTCCTTTTTAGTATTTTTGGAGCACCAAAAAAAGTCGTTTCGGATAGAGGCACTGCCTTTACATCACGGGAGTTTACGGCCTTTATGGATGGTTTGAACATAAAACATCATAAGGTAGCGGTGGCTTCCCCGTGGGCGAATGGTTTAGTAGAGCGCGCGAATCGCTTTCTGAAGTCATGTTTACTGAGGCAAACAGAGGATTCAAAGGAATGGAGATCGTGTTTGGATTTATCGCAGTA
>NW_022639644.1:46586-47611 GCF_010583005.1 Odontomachus brunneus
AATTATAATAAAAAATCACTTATTTATTGCAAAAATTGTGCAGAGAAAACGTCAAAAAATGGAAATTTATTTTCATAAGCGTTTCATATTCAAAATTTTTGACTTTTTTCAATTTTTTTAGGTTCAATTACGAATTATGGGTATAAATAATAAGAATTTTTTCGCTGCCTGTTATAGGATCAATATCACGGACGCCATTTGTCCAGCAGCTGAGCAACTCGCACGCGTACCTGCCAAATGGGATGCTTCATATGTCCGCCATTTTTAAATATTTTTGGAAAAAAAAATACGTATGGACAGTCCAAAACATATATAAATAAATGTTTAAGTTTGAAAAATATAGAAAAATTCTTTCTCCTACAAAAAAATTCTTGAAAATAGCTTATTTTTCCTCGTTCTAATTGGATTTCCCCCCTTAAGTTGTTATTGTGATTTCTATTTAGAGTTGGATGGTAGGTAGTTATAGTAAAGAATTGTTATAATGTAATTAATGTGCAATTTGCCTTGTGTCATATGTTAGCGTAACTAGATTTAAGAATAAGTCTACAGGAACAGATGGGTAATTTTCGACGGAATCATTCGAGGACGAACGATATTGTCAGAATGGTCGAACTGTAAGAAATGTATATTAGAACACAGTATAATTGGTAAAGAGTGCGACATCTGTCGGGTTAATCAGATGATATAAGGTAGAGCAGGCGGCGCTGCGAGAGAGAGTCGTCGTAGTCATCGTGAGAGAGAGACGTGGTAGAGAGAGAATCGAGAGAGAGTCGAGAGAGAGAGGAGCGTGTGTGGCTAGGAGTCGGGTTAACATGTGGGCAGCGAGACAGGGGAATCAGTCTCGTGTGCTAATGACTATCGGTATTAATTAGGAAACAGAGGTCGTATTTATCGGTTGAAGAGTGCGGTCAAATCCGATGTAAGTGTAGTCGGGTAAAGCGGAAGATTTGTATCGGCTGTGCGCGGTGTTCACGGAACACGTGGCGAGCGGACCTTTGTGTAGTTTAAATAAATAACTGTTATTT
>NW_022639644.1:47621-49230 GCF_010583005.1 Odontomachus brunneus
TGAATTTAGGCAACTACAGTATGCGAGATTATTAGAGATAGCGAGTAACCTTGAGTATCGGGAAGATGAGAAATTTAAATTAATCGATGGTCTAGTTTACAAAAGGGATACGGTACGTGATCGTTTCGTGATTCCGGATTCCATGATAAATTCCATTATCAGATGCTATCACGATGAAATGAAGCATTGCGGATTAGAGAAGACGTTCGAAGGAGTTTTTCGAACATATTGATTTCCGTCGATGCGAAAAAGGATTAGAGATTATATTGACAACTGTATAACCTGTTTAATCTCTAACGCATCTGTGAACGCTCGTGAAGGGGAGATGGAAATCGTAGAGACTCCGGTAATTCCGTTTGAGGTAATACATGTAGATCATTTCGGACCATTGCCACAGGCGTCTGATGGCTCGAAGTTTGTGTTGGTTGTAGTAGACGCGATGACCCGATACACCTGGTACTTTGCTACACGTTCGACTACATCTCGAGAGACTCGTGATATTTTAAGTTTCCTTTTTAGTATTTTTGGAGCACCAAAAAAAGTCGTTTCGGATAGAGGCACTGCCTTTACATCACGGGAGTTTACGGCCTTTATGGATGGTTTGAACATAAAACATCATAAGGTAGCGGTGGCTTCCCCGTGGGCGAATGGTTTAGTAGAGCGCGCGAATCGCTTTCTGAAGTCATGTTTACTGAGGCAAACAGAGGATTCAAAGGAATGGAGATCGTGTTTGGATTTATCGCAGTATGTGGTAAACAATACTTTTAATTCGTCAATAAAAACGACTCCATCAAAATTGCTATTAGGTTACGATCAGAGAAACCACTCAGATGCAGATCTGACACAGTTGGTGGATATATTGGTCGAAGTTGACAGGTTCAAGAGCGAAGACCGCCAAATTATGTGAGATTTAGCTATAGAAACGACGGATAGACTGAAACAATATAACAAGACTGTATATGATAGGAAACATAAACCTCCGTCTAAATATAAGAAAGGTGATAAAGTATTGGTGCGACATAGATATGTTAAGGTAGGAGACAGTCGAAAGCTCCAACCGTATTATAAGGGGCCTTATATGATTGCTAAAGTATTGAATAAAAATCGATATGTGGTAACGGATATTCCAGGCTTTAATGTAACAGCGAAAGTGTATAACACAATTCTGTCGCCGGATAAACTGAAACCTTGGGTTAAACCAATTTCATCATGATTATGCGTATTGTTATTAGAATATAAGTAGCGATGTGCGAGCGAAGATTTAAGGGGGGAAATCCAATTAGAACTTTCAAAAAATCGAATTTTTTTTTTTTGCATAAAATGTTTATTTAACATTGTAAGAATATGTTCCCAACGTTTTAAATCGAAATTCGCAGCCGTTCGGAAGTTATGGCCTCCGAGCGCAACAAATCTCTTGAGCAGCGTCGAGGCTCTAATAGCACGCAGCAGGTATACTCACCCGGAGCGGGGATTTTACCTTTCAGGGCTGCGATCCAAAACGTATAGAGATGTAATTATAGTTTTACTGTAGGTTTTGGAACGCACCCCTGGTAGATGGCTTTTATTTCTATTGTTACGTTTAGTCGAAACCGTTGGGTCCGTTGGCGCT
>NW_022639644.1:49240-61974 GCF_010583005.1 Odontomachus brunneus
CTGAACCAGACTAGACTACTTAATACCTTACAGTATTATGACTGTTTATTGTTGACAGATGTCCAAGCTATAAAAGAAACAACTTTAGACTTGTATGTCGACTACATGTGTCGTTAGCGCCATCCATGTGTGAAACCCGGAAACTTAGTTGCGCACTTAGTAAATGTCTATAACTATTTTTCCTTTACTTGGCGCAATTTTAAGGTCGATTTTTTAATTCTACGGGAAAAAATACGAAGGAAAAAATAGAAAATTTACATTCACCTAGCGGTCTCTAAATCGCCTAAAAGTCATACCCTCCTTTAGTACATATGAGTCGTATATGCTATGCACAAATGTTAACTCAAATAACACAGAGAATTCAAAAAGAATTCAAAAATAATTCAGTCGTATGTCATGATCCTGAGTTCATTTTCAGATACAAAAGGAATTCTTCAAAGTTCAGTTCAGTGAAAAAAATTCTTTTTGCACTTACCCAGATAGCACAATGAATTCTTTAAGTTCCTAAAGTTTTCTCCTTTCCTGAATTGTACTTCCTTAGGAATTCGTGGAAGAATACTATAAGAATGATTTAGGAAGTTACATGCACCATGATTGGAATTCCTCAGAACTTCTTAGAGTATTCATATAGAGTTACTTCAACTCAAAAAGAGTTCCTCGGATTTAATAAATTTTATTGTATCCACACGAAAGAAATATCAGAAACTTTGGCCGGAGGTGCTCTGCTCTTGTGTATCTGTAGATGTCCACTTTTAATGCCATATGAAATGAAAAACGTCAGACTCAGCTGGGATCGAACTCGGGTCTTCCGCTTGCCAAATAACCGCTCTTTCTACTGAGCTATTTAAGACTTCATGTTTGAGACATCTATATATCTAGTGAAAAATGATTCGTTGATTGACGTCAAAATGATATCAAATTGACGTCGGTTTGATGATTTCAACGTCTATTTGATGTCATTTTGACATCAATCAACGAATCATTTTTCGCTGGATACTATACTGTTATAACTATTATAACTTTTATACTGTTATATATACTGTTCTAACTGAGCTTCAAATGTAAGTAAAGCGCACTTTCAAATATATAATTCAAAATTCAAAAATGGCTTTCAAATAATGCGATTGAGTTTGTTAGAACTATATATGGATTTTAGAAACATGAATACAAACTTAAGGATAAAATATATTTCGCATAAATATATTTATTATTATAATATTTATTAATATAGGTGAAAATTTTATATAACAAAAGTTATTTTAACATCAATTCCCTCTCTTTGCTCTATTATATAAAACTATATAATTAATTCTACAAAATATAAATAACTGCGAATAACAATAAATTAAACAATTTATATGTAAATATGTAAATTAATTATTATACACTCACTGGCATGTACTGAATATAGGCGCAAAAAGTAATTGCTATAACAAAAAAATTTGTAAGGGCTAAGGCAAATGAACGAGACATAAGCGTCATAGTCGTAGACGTAAAATGAAGCAGAGAAAAACGTAAACGTAAATCATGAAAGGCTATTAGCCTTACGCTTACGTTTTTCTCTGCCTTACTTTACGTCTACAATTACGACGTTTACGTCTCGTTCTCTGTCTTAGCCCTAATTCCTCATGAATTCTCAAAATGTTCTAGGAATTAAGTTGCGAAGTATTCGCTATAATGAAATCCTAAGGAATATTTCAAGACGAACTTACTATGGTTAATTCTTCAAAAATTCTTCGGGTATTCATTTTTCTAATTCTATATCTATTCTTTAAAATTAATTCTCTAGGAATTGGTAACATACGACTGAATTCCTTTTGAATCTTCTGGACCATCTGGGAAGATAATAACGTACTTGTTTTATATAATTTATGAAATAACGTATTAATGAATAACTAAAAAAATGTTTGTTAAAAATATACCGAAATACTTTCCCAAGCAGCAAGCTGTTATTATTTTGACGTCAACTCTTAAGTTCAGGTTCCACTAACTGAAAGGCAAGAGCTTTTACTTTTTTGTGTAAAGAATGAGTCATATTGAGCTGAAGATTAAGAACATTATTTTCATAAAAGTAACGTTAACGTTACAATGGGGTCACTGTGACCTCAGACAAAAAAATGCATATAATTCATAGCTACTTACAAATAACTCCATGATCTTTTCTTCTGTCACAAAACTGTCACAAATCTTTTTTCTTCTGTCAGAAAACTATAATTAACTTTAAATATCCGACAAAAATGTTTTCCAGAGTCAAATTTAACTGTGTCTTATCACCGTGCGAATGCGGAACTCAGCGATTTTCCAATTTATTGCGCATTTTGTAGCACCATTCGCTGCTGAGCTTTGCGTCTTAGTTCTGTGAGAACGAATGTGCATAATCCGTCTTTTACTGGACACCGGAAACGCGAAAACGCCGAGCGCGTCTAAAATCCGTCGCTGTGTTATAAAAAACCGCACCTTTACCAGCATTTTGCAAGAAACGCGGAGAAGAGCCGGTCAACGCGGATTCCTAATCTGCGGCAGTCAGTCTTTGTGCGGAACCCTTCAGAGACGGTCGCGATTACTCATTCAAAAATTTCTAAGTCATCATCCAGAATTCGCGAGAGACGGTTATTTTTCGAAATCTTCCTAAGTTATCCCGGGAGCTTACAAAGACGGTTGTACCCCGTCATCGTTTTCAATTTTCTTTGCTACTTTATTTAATTGTTCCGACATCTAGTTGCACTTTTTTATACCAAAATTTTCTCTTATCCGTTCGCACGCGAACCTATCCGTCTTCGATCGCGAGTGAACATACTACAATGATGATTCAAACTCAGTGTGAGTAGGTATACAAGGGGGATTCTAACCCAAGTCCTCTGAGGGGGGGTGCGGGGCGAGGGGAACTGCAGGCGCGGGGGTTGACGTCACGCAGGAGAGGGGACTTACCGACATTTTTTTACCGACATATTATTACCGACATAATTGGTAATTTTTATCGACCCTGCGATCTGTTTTTACCGACATATCTTTCCACATATTTTTTAACATAATTTATATCGATATAATTGACCGTTTTATCAATTCTCCCCTTTTCGATGCGTTCGCGGCTTTCCCCCTCTCTGTTGGCGGCGGTTCGCGAGCGGGCCGCGCCACCCACTCGCCTTTCCTCCTCTCCGGCCACCCGCGCACCGTCTTCTAGAATATTCTCGAATATTCCAGAAAGTTCAAGATCTTTTAAGAAGAACATTTGGTCTCGAAAAGAATTTTATCTAATGTATGCCTGCATAGAGATACTTTGATGAGAAGTAAAAGAGACATCCTTTTAGTTTTTATCTTCAACACAGCCTCTCCGAAAAAAAAAATTTTGTCTTTCGAAAACATAAGTTGTACAGACCTCGACAACACAACGCGTGAATACTATGTCGCGATTAAGTGTCTAGTGCGCGAATGTATAGTCGCGGGTTCTTACGCGGACCCGAATATCGATCGCGAGAAATATTTATCTTGCGTATCGGAAAGTGACGACGCGGAAAACTATAATTTATTTTATATCTTTGCTTACAAATGCAGCAGCATGCTACTCGTGTTGCTGTTTAACAGCGGAAGGCTTTGTAACGATCGGATCCAAGAAATTGTGAGGGAAATCCTCATAATCAGACGTGATTACGGGGAGGAAATAAGAGGATGTCTGGGGCATGATCGGGGATGTACTCAACCATATTAGGTAAGCGAAATATCGTAATAATTATATAAAAACTACAATGCACTAGAAGTATATGAAATTAATGATTATTTTTTTCCATAGCCCAGGAAATTCGACCGAACATGTGATTTTCTCGCCTGTAAGAATGGCGGTAGAAGACGTCGATAATGACGTGGGTAAGTTTACATATATCAATAAAATATTAATTACTTATTTTAAAATCACTTTTTATACGCTAATAATATATATAATTTTAGAAATCATCCAAAACGAGCAAGTTAACAAAGAAGTGAAGTCGACATTTCTGGTGATATCGATGACCCACCAATTATCTGGCAACGCTTTTCCGACTATGTCATTCATATCAACGATCCAGCGATTAATTGGGAACATTATCCCATTGCCGAGATTCCGCTCCAGAAACGAGGTAAGGCAGCGTTAATTTTCAATATAAATTCATATGTAAGTTCGACACAATTAATCATTTTATCGATCCTCCTTCTTTTAATGACCCCTCCGTTCATGATTCACCCTCCAGAATATTCTATAGTTCGAGACATTCCGAAAACTATGCGAAAAAAAATTTCTCTAATGTATGCGTACCTATGTAGATACTTTGATGGAAAATAAAAAAAGAAACATTAATACATTAAACAAATGTTTATTTATAAAGGTTTACAACTCTCTCCGGGCGCTGAGACCACCAATTGAATATTTTTAATACATTTTGTAAAGCACAATGCTTAATATGATTATTACGTCGTAAAATATTGGTTGCATCCAGTTTGTTCAAGGAAACTATGTCCTCATAATCTGCATCCAAAGTCTCGATGATCAGGTTACTTTTTACATTGTCGTCCAGAAGATTCACCAACCATTCTCGCTTTTCACATACGAGACTTTTCCCTTTACGTATACGAAGGGGGGGGGGGAGGGGACGTCTTTATGTTCAACATCGCATGATTTGCCAACCACAGCTGTCGTAATCAAGTGCTTGGCTCTGCTATATGCAACGATCCCGTCATCCCATCGTAGTTCATGATAATAAACCGTCAACCAGTATGCTCTCGATTTGTCGGATCTTGCGAGAAGATGCCATGACATGGGACTAGTAAAGATATAATGGGAGAGAACAGATCCATTCCTAAGTATCGCTACTTCCTTTACAATAAATCTCTTTCCAACAACGAATCCTTACAAGTTCACAAACGTTCGACCATAGCGAAGTACTCTTCGATACGTTCGGGAAAGAAATGTCGTGTATAGCCTTTCAGCCCCCCCGAAAAAAGAATTTTATCTAACATTAATGTATCAGATTATCGTATACCTACACAAATATTTCTTTTTTTCAAAGGTAGGAATGGAAGTAAAAGAGATATACTTTTTTAATAAAGTAATATATTTTTCAGAGTGTTATTTCACTATTTCATAGCCTCATACGTAATATTTTTCAAGGTGCACGCTAGCAACTCGCAATCGACGAGCGACTCACAGTCATAGTCGTTGCTTTCACATATCGCTTTTGTCGCATGATATATTTCAGTAATGTCCTTCTCTCGAAGAACATTTACAAAACTTCGGAATTTTACACTAGCAAGAGAAAATGATGTGTAGTGTAAAATATATAATATTTATACTTTTTATTACAACTTTTTTAAAAACGTTATACTTTAATAACGCTATGTATTTCATTTTTAACATAGCTTAAATATTTTTTTTATCAAGCGCCATCTAGTCTGGCTGCAGATAGCTGATTAACACTGACATACCAAGGATTTATCAACTTTGGAAAAAAAAGGGAGTATACATTTTTTTAGATAGGAAGAAGAATATTTAAAATGAAGAGTGTTTCAGCAATGTATGTTTAGTCAAAGCAGCGATCGAAGACGAGCAACAATCAAGTAAAAGTTAAAATTCTAAAGAATTCTGAAATTAATAGTTTAAGTGGATAAACGAGACAAAGAAATGGGAGACTCATCAAGAAAGATATCTGTAGTACAGTTTGTGCGCAACAGAGAACTCGGTTTGCGAGGAATAAACGAACGCGGTGTGAAGGAAAATGTTAAAGTTCACTTGTACCACAGTCTTAAAGATTGGTCCCATGATTTAGTACAGGAGCACACCAATCAGATAGCGGAAGACTTACGCCGGGTTATGACTGAGAATGTAAGTGAGGAAAACACTAAATTGATTGAGTCTATAATGCCTCCGGATATGACAGAGTGGATAAACAACCGTAAAATTCCAAGTTGCTATATGAAAGTTCCGGCAGGTGGTGGCAAGTTCATACATATAGTGCTGTTCCATGACATACATTTCTATCGTGAATTGTGGTATGCTCGTATCCCAATTTTGGAGATAGAACGACACGATAAACACAAACTTTGTAGGTCTTATCAAGACAGTTTGGCGTGGCCAAAATTAGATACAATCATTCCAGGTGACGAATTTGATCCACAGTCTGATCGGTGTGAACGGTGTCCGTATGATATGTTTGATGCGGTGATTCTTTTTCTTATTGACTGATTGAACGTAAATATAAATCTGAAAAAAAAACCATTACAATATCTTGTCAAAAAAATAGTAATGAAAAAAATAATTGTTTACAGATGCTTGCACTACTTTAGTTCAAGCGAAAGATTGCAGTTCCATACAAAGGATTGCATATATATATATATATATATATATATATATATATATATATATATATATATTAAACGTATATATATTAAAACAAGTATATCCGGTTAACTTAAAACATATATTATCGATCCTCCTTCTTTCAGTAACCCCTCCGTTCATGATTCACTCTCCAGAATATTCTAGAGTACTCGAGACATTCCGAAAACTATGCGAAAAAATATTTCTCTAATGTATGCGTACCTATGCAGATACTTTGATGGGAAATAAAAAGAGAAACATTAATACATTAAAAAAATGTTTATTTATAAAGGTTTACAACTCTCTCCGGGCGCTGAGACCACCAATTGAATATTTTTAATACATTCTGTAAAGCACAATGCTTAATATGATTATTACATCGTAAAATATTGGTTGCATCCAGTTTGTCCAAGGAAACTATGTCCTCATAATCCATATCCAAGGTCTCGATGATCAAGTTGCTTTTTACATTGTCGTCCAGCAGATTCACCAACCATTCTCGCTTTTTACACCCCTTTACGTATACGAGTGGGGGGGGGGACGTCTTTATGTTCCACATCGCATGATTTGCCAACCACAGCTGTCGTAATCAAGCGCTTGGCTCTGCTGTATGCAACGATCTCGTCATCCCATCGTAGTCCATGATGATTAACTGTCAACCAGTATGCTCTCGATTTGTCGGATCTTGCGAGAAGATGCCATGACATGGGACTAGTAAAGATATAATGGGAGAGAACAGATCCATTCCTAAGTATCGCTACTTCCTTTACAATAAATCTCTTTCCAACAACGAATCCTTGCAAGTCCACAAACGTTGGTTCGACCATAGCGAAGTACTCTTCGATACGTTCGGGAAAGAAATGTCATGTATAGCCTTTTAATGTTTTTCTATTATTCTTTTCTTATACTTTCCAATATGTTAGTTGATTTTGCGCACTAAGTTGGTTAGTGGGCTGTATTAAACTACACGATCATGCAGGATCAGACAGTATGCGATAGTATTCGCTGGTATATTCTCTTTACACTCAAATTCTATCCGCACATCTACAGTGGCACTCTTAACAGATTCGTTTTGACGCGAACAATCGATAACCACGAAAGGACCATGCTTCAGAAAGTCGATAGTTGTTAACCATACCTCAGCACTGTTGTATCCATAATACGATTTGCGGGAACGGCTATACATATTATAAAATATTGCATATCTATTTTTTATAAAATCCAAATTCATGTCATCGTATGGATAACACTCTGAATTTAGATAGAGCTTTACGTTGGTTAAATTACAGTTGTCGAATTGAGTTATATTTTCCGACATGACATTTTTTCGAGTAGTCTGCAGGGCAAAAATAACGTATCGTGGTTTTTCCAAATTAGTGGCTGTTTTGACAGTCCACAGATGTTTGGTTGTGCTTTGCAGCAGAGGAAATTCATACAGATCCCATGAGCGGAAACTCATACTCAGGTATCGACCATTCTCCAATGTTCTCAGCAGGGCAAGTTTTTATTGATATCACTCAATATTACATGAGGCATTTGCCATTGTATCTTGAATAGCTCAATCTTAGGTTGCAACGTTGAAGATCCAAGTAGACTGTTGTTGTCACTGCGCGACCGTAATAAAATTAATTCGTGACCGCGTTAATTACTACACTTGTAATCTTTGCAGAATCCTAGCAGCATGTTAAGTGGCACGCAAAAGTTGAAGTATCCATCTGCCGAAACAGCGTCAGTCGTATCCCACGCAGCATTTTTCATGGTAGCATTTTTATCCGAAGATAACGATACATAGTTTTTCAGCGTGGAAGTTATTCCCACGTTTCTGTTACGATCAATCTCTGCACCATCCAGTTCGTAACGAATCTCATCAAACAAATGCAACGCGATTACATCCCAATGTTACAGTCACATTATCGGCTTTCACTTGTTTCGTTATCTTCCCCTCGACATAGAGATAACTCTCACACGGTAACGTGTACAAGTCCTGCTGTTGTATTCGTATCTCATCGCTGTGTCCAAACGTTGTGTTAGTGTATGGATTGTACGTGTTTCAATTTTAACGATGCGATCGTCAAAGACCGGACTACTTCCAATGTTCAAAATGTCAATCATCTTTTTTCAATTGTTTCGTACGATAAATCCTAGAGATTTCAGAAATTCAATATTCGCCGCGCTGAGTTTTTGTTTTATACAACCACGAGTATTGTTTGGAGCCGTCTTCGGTGCGATTAAATGTTCTCTCGGGTGTATTACTTAATCCGTTTCATTCAGTACGAGCATCTCACGCGCTCCCAAAAAATATAGAATTCGTGTTAACGTTGTAGTCGCCGTCGCACGTGCAGTCTGATGGTAATCTCTTCTTCTCGAAAATCGATCAATCGCCCTTCTTGATCGACGATACGCACCGTTAAATCTGTAATGCTTCGTGCGATTATTGGAAGATAAATGACATGTGCCGGCGTTTCCAATATCTTATATCCTGGTAACACGTTAGGTGAGAATTCATGTATCGTATGTACACGGGTACCGTTGCTGTGTGCACCACTGATGACGCTGCATTCTACACGAATAATATTCACGTTCATAATCTTAATCGGTGCATCCGATTCGTACCATTGTTGCGGTGCTAATATATGATTCCTTAAGGAATTGAAATTTCTCTGTCATCGTCACTAAAGTAAAATTTATTGTTCGATGCGTTTACATTCGGTATCGTATGATAAGATTCAAAGGTGGTCAAGCCAAGTTCATAATTATTATTGTTCAAATCTATGGCAGGAAAGTAGCTCGCCGTAAGGGTGCTACTATTGCCCGACAGCGTAAGTATCAGTGACATACTCGAGGAACTGTCAAACGAATACAGAGTTCTCGCAACGAAACATCAGGAATTTAAATAGGTTTGTCGACAGTTTGCAGAAAATGTAAACACAGTTGTCCGCAAGTGCTTTCTTTGTAACGTTGCGCAGTTGTACTCAATTTTCACTACATCTCTTTCAAGATATCGAATCAATTCTTTGGGCGGTCTAAGATTACTAAAACTATCGAAATATATTGCGCGTTCTCCTCTCTTTGCGTACGCCACCCAATGAGTACCAGATCCTTTAGCGTCACCCAAATTTATGATACTGCTTTCGTTACGCAGTAACATCGGGAGTGCGTTACGCATAAACACACCTCGGAAAAATGGAATACGCAAGCGCTTCGCCAAATAATCCAATTGAATGTTGGTGGTTGCACCCGTAGGCATTTTTATCGTTTCATCGATGATTCTTTTTTTTTCGAGACGCCTTTTCCACGTTTGTATGGTGCAAGATAGATTCCTCGATCTTTCGTGACGCAGTTTTCCATGGCACGATGATGACGTTTTAATTCTTCCAGTTGACGTTGAGCAGCCTTGTTGTCATTCACAACCCCCGCTGCTCCTCCAACCAGCGAACCGACTACTCCCAATAACGATAGAATTGGCAAAACACCACCATGTTTCGCTACCGGAAATATTTGTTTTGTCTTTTTCCTCTCCGTTTTCTAATCCATGCCAAGTTTTGTCTTTGCTTTCATAGCCGCCCAGACTGCTGTAGCTGCGGCTCTCTGACCGAGAGTCGAATCTCTCGAAGTTATGCATTCCTGAGCTTTCACAGCGAGAATCTTATCCGCCGCGTGTCTATCGGTAATTACTCCGAGAATATGCAATGTCGTGCTCGCGACACGCCTCGTCCAATGAATTAATGGCTTGATCACCTCTGGCCAATCGTTTTGCCAAGCGAATCCCAGGATCGCAAAAATTATATCCGGGGATATGCAACTCGACAGGAAGTGCGTTTATCGCACGATTTAGTAGACCTCTACCAATTTTTGTCGTCTTCAGCGACATTCGTTGTAATCCCTAATCAACGGTGCTGGACCGTCGATGTGTCTTCGTTGCGGACGATTATAATGTTCCAGACACCGGCGATACTGCTAAACCTCCGAGTCAGCCTTTATATGCTCGGGGAGTCTGTTTCACAAAATGTCAATGTGCGTCGGAAACCCACGCAATAGAACAACCTTCGGTATGTATTTCAACTGTTCGGAGGTTGGGTTTCGAATGTCGCGAGTATCCGACAGTAGAAAAATATTTTCGAAACTGAACAATTTTGATATGATGCACCCCTATAAATAGTTCAATCGGAACAACTCGTTAACGAAATCAACTTCGCAACTTGCAGAGAAAACATGCGGTTCTTGAAGCAACCGACAGCGATACGCGTGACAAATTTCGATGATAGAACTCAATCAATGTTCGATCAAGAGATACGCCGACATGGAAACACGCTTCCAAACACGATTCGTGGAATCACATGCGGCCTTTCGAACTGCGGCAAGACAAACGTGTTGATAAGTTTGCTGGAAAGTCCACACGGTCCACGTTTCGAGAACTTGTAAATGTATTCGAAATCATTGCAACAGCCCAAATATCGCTATTTGGAAAATTTGCTGACATCGATTGATGAAATTGGTTACTTTGCATTCTCCAATAACAGCGACGCGATTCCAACGACAGAAGCGCTCCCTAATTCTATTTTTATTTTTGATGACGTTGCATGTGACAAACAAGATATGATAAAGAAATACTTTGCTATGGGTCGTCATTTGAACGTTGACTGTTTCTATCTCTGTCAAGCGTATGCAAAGATACCCAAGCATCTTATACGCGACAACGCAAATCTTCTGATTCTCTTCAGGATGATACCAACTTGAAACATATTTACAACGATCATGTGAACACTGACATGTCATATGAGGATTTTAATGCATTGTCGTGAATGTTGGCAACATGAATATGGCTTTACAGTGATTGATAAGGACAGTTCTATAAACAATGGTCGACATAGAAAGGGATTTAACGATTTTGCTACGCTGTGAGTTGTACAATCGTCGTTGTTACTTGGCAACATCGTTCTAACGTGGTTCTAACGTCGTTCCAACATCGCTCCAACGTCGTTTTAATGTCGTTTCAACGTCGTTCTAACTATAACGTCGTTCTAACGTGGTTCTAACGGGAGCGGTGCACTTGGACACAGTACAATTGGACACGTTGCAAATGGACACGGCATTTGACACACAGTTCAATTGGACACGGTGCGTTTGGACACGAAACTTTTGGGCACCGTTGTTTTTGGACACGAAAGAAAATGCACGTCGTTCAGTTACACACCGTTCATTTGGACACCGTTTAGTTGGACACAGTTCAGTTGGACACCGTTCAAGTGCCCACTGTTCACTTAGACACAGAAGGATGCTCACTGTTCACTTGGACACCTTTCACTTGGACACCGTTCACTTGGATACCGTTCAGTTACCCACTGTTTACTTGGACATAGAACGATGCGTGCTGTTCATTTGTACACCGTTCACTTGGACACCGTGGAATTGCTTGTCTGTTCACTTGGACACAGAAGGGTGCGCACTGTTCACTTGGACACCGTTCATTTGGACACTGTTCACTTGGACACCGTTCATTTGGACACAGTTCACTTGGACACCGTTCAATTGGACACCGTTCATTTGGACACCGATCATTTGGACACCGTTCACTTGGACACCGTTCAATCGCCCACTGTTCACTTGGACACAGAAGGATGCGCACTGTTCATTTGGACACCGTTCACTTGGACATCGTCCAGTTGCCTGCTGTTCATTTGGTGACAGAATGATGTACACCGTTTATTTTATCATCATTTAATTATGTATCGTTTGTTTATGCAATGGATATGCAACTGATGAGAAATAAAAAATAGTTTTGTAGAAAATATTTGTGTTTTTATTTCGTTTTTATCACATCCAACCACAACGCCATATGCCTAGAGATATTCTAGAGACTCTATAAACAACGACATATGATTGGATGTGTCCGTTTGTCAATGTGCGCATCTGGGACTCACTCCGATTTTCGTACTACTATTTGTGATGTAGAGTGTAAATTGTGGTTTTGATAATTATTTAGTTTAGCGGCAACACCTCCGATTTCGATGAAAATAGACTCAATCGACGCGTTTTTGTATGCCAAACAACTTTTTCCTCTGACGAAAGAAAATCTATCATATAGAAAATCTATCATATTATTTATCTATAGTTATGTAACTGGGGGGCTTCGTCTCCCAGACCTCCCTATCACAGGGGGTGGCGGCTATAGTCTCTTGTGCTTAAGCTAAAAAGTGAATTTCTCACAAAAGACTACAGCCCCCACCCCCCGTGATAAGGGGGTCTGGGGGGCGAAGCCCCCCAGTTACATAACTAGAAATAGATGGTATGACAGATTTTCTAACCTAATACGCCCTCAACTTTGTCTATTAATATCTCGCTTCGCAGAAAAAAGAGCGACGATTTTGTCAGAGGAAAAAGTTGTTTG
>NW_022639644.1:61984-62697 GCF_010583005.1 Odontomachus brunneus
AGTTATGTAACTGGGGGGCTTCGTCTCCCAGACCTCCCTATCACAGGGGGTGGCGGCTATAGTCTCTTGTGCTTAAGCTAAAAAGTGAATTTCTCACAAAAGACTACAGCCCCCACCCCCCGTGATAAGGGGGTCTGGGGGGCAAAGCTTCCCAGTTACATAGCTAGAAATAGATGGTATGACAGATTTTTTAACCTAATACGCCCTCAACTTTGTCTATTAATATCTCGCTTCGCAGAAAAAAGAGCGACGATTTTGTCAGAGGAAAAAGTTGTTTGGCATGCAAAAACGCGTCGATTCAGTCTATTTTTATCGAAATCGGAGGTGTTGCCGCTAAACTAAATAATTACCAAAACCACAATTTACCCACGCTCTACATCACAAATAGTAGTACGAAAATCGGAATGAGTCCCAGATGCGCACATTGCAAACGGACACATCCAATTATATGTCGTTGTTTATAGAGTCTCTAGAATATCTCTAGGCATATGGCGTTGTGGTTAAACGTTGTGATGTGATAAAAACGAAATAAAAACAAATATTTTCTACAAAACTATATTTTATTTCTCATCAGTTGCATATCCATTGCATAAACAAACGATACCTAATTAAATAATGATAAAATAAACGGTGCACATAATTCTGTGTCCAAATGAACAGCAGGCAACTGAACGATGTCCAAGTGAACGGTGTCCAAATGAACAGTGCGCATC
>NW_022639644.1:62707-67753 GCF_010583005.1 Odontomachus brunneus
AACGTTGTGATGTGATAAAAACGAAATAAAAACAAATATTTTCTACAAAACTATATTTTATTTCTCATCAGTTGCATATCCATTGCATAAACAAACGATACCTAATTAAATAATGATAAAATAAACGGTGCACATAATTCTGTGTCCAAATGAACAGCAGGCAACTGAACGATGTCCAAGTGAACGGTGTCCAAATGAACAGTGCGCATCCTTCTGTGTCCAAGTGAACAGTGGGCGATTGAACGGTGTCCAAATGAACGGTGTCCAATTGAACGGTGTCCAAGTGAACTGTGTCCAAATGAACGGTTTCCAAGTGAACAGTGTCCAAATGAACGGTGTCCAAGTGAACAGTGCGCATCCTTCTGTGTCCAAGTGAACAGACAAGCAATTCCATGGTGTCCAAGTGAACGGTCTACAAATGAACAGAACTCATCGTTCTGTGTCCAACTGAACAGTGGGCAACTGAACGGTGTCCAAGTGAACGGTGTCCAAGTGAACGGTGTTCAAGTGAACGGTGTCCAAATGAACGGTGTCCAAGTGAACGGTGCCAAGTGAACAGTGAGCATCCTTCTGTGTCCAAGTGAACAGTGGGCACTTGAACGGTGTCCAACTGAACTGTGTTCAACTGAACGGTGTCCAAATAAACGGTGTGTAACTAAACGTCGTGCATTTTCTTTCGTGTCCAAAAACAACGGTGCCCAAAAGTTTCGTGTCCAAACGCACCGTGTCCAATTGAACCGTGTGTCAAGTGCCGTGTCCATTTGCACCGTGTCCATTTGCAACGTGTCCAATTGTACTGTGTCCAACTGAATGCCATTCGTTCTAACATCGTTCCAACATCGTTCCAACGTCGTTTTAACATCGTTTCAACGTCATTCCAACATCATTGTAACGTTGTAACATCGTTCCAACATCGTTCCAATATCGTTCTTACGTCGTTTCAACATCGTTTCAATAACGTTCTAACTATATACAACGCCGGTCCAACACCATTCTAACGTCGCTTCAACATCCACGAGAGCGCATCAATGATGATCAATAGTAGCATGAACATCAAGTATCGCGAGAAGATAGCGAAGGAGATTGCGAGAACGAGCAAATCGATTCGTAAGAAGTATCACGCTTTGAAAACCGGTAGGATGAAGGAAGATGTTGCATTGGAGAAACATTTTAAACCCGTCGTCGAACCTCTAAAGCAAATCGCGGAAAGTACCGCTAATGTAGAAGGTAACGTCGGTGTTAAGACAGAGACACCATCGGCGAGTACGAACGCCGAAGCAAAGAGTGCGATATCAAAACCGAAAGAAAAGACGCACATGACAAAAAGTTTAAAATTATTGGACATGTCATGGGATTATTCAGATACGCTCGCGTTGCCTTCACCGAAAAAACGGATACGATTAGACGATTCTCCGATATATTTTACGTCGAAGAAATCACTTCTATACAAACAACCGGGAGCGGTGCACTTGGACACGGTGCATTTGGACACAGCCAATCACAGCACCGTGTGATTAGAGACATTTGTAGGGTCCCTTGGAACAGCGACTTGTGATTGGACTGTGTCCAATTGCCCCGTGTCCAACTGATATACACCCCAAACAATCACATGAATCGAACGACACTCTACCCATTGATGATGATGAGAATACTGTTTTTGAAACCCCGGATGAGCCGCTCGCGACATCCATTAGATATTAGTTACAAACGCGACAATAAACGTTGCGCGATTACCTTGGTCCCCTGGGACAACAATACTTTAGAGCGATGCTAAGCGGTGGAAAAGATACAACTATAGATCATGTTTACGGTGTACATTTCGATAATGATGAAGCGACGCTAGGTGATAAACATATCGATGTGGACAGAGACGATAATATAATCATTGATGGAACAAGATACATGGGAACACTGGGTCTTTACAAGCTGATATTCAAGAGAATACTTGACGGTACCGTGTACACCGAGGCCGACAAACACAAGTACAAAAGTACACTGCTGGCGACGAATGCTCACAGACGCGGCTACAACCCTCTAAATCCTATACTCGGTAACAAAGGATACAAGTATAAGAATATAATAAACCCTTTGGTATCACACATGTCGAGCAATAAGGCGGTAGGGAAAAGCTTCTCCGTATCGCGAGATGTGATGACGTTAAACGGAAACAAAATCGATTATACGTACTGGGATGATCCCAACGAGTTGGTGGATCATTTACGATTACTGGAAGCTTCGCGTAAAGCTGGCAACAATGCTCACGGCAATGAAATTTTATCTATTATCGAAGAACTCCGTGAAGCTGGCCTCATTATAAATTAAACAGCGCAGCGTTGACACGAGTCAGTTAGTCGATACTGCTCGTGTCGAAATATCGATGGATAAGTTTGGAACATCGCGAAAGAATAACAGCTCCAGAACTGTTCCTGTAGAACGATGGGATGAATACGTTAAATATTCATTATGTTATATACATAATGTTATGTACATAAAAATGCCCTTTGTCTAAACGCGGCTAAAGATTTTGACGCAAAGTCTCGCAAGATACAACATGTAGCGCAACCTGAAGCCGATAGTGACGTTGCAACCAAACAATATGTGGAATAGCGTTTGACAAAATTTGCGACTGATATTTTGCGCGACTTTGCGAGCAAACGATATGTACAAGATGTGACGTGACGATTATTAATTATTGTCCGTCACTAGTACACCATAATAAGGAAGTCTTGTGAGCTTCCCGGCTGCAGGCGGATGTCGCGTCCTAGCCATGAGGCGAATAGGACGCGAGCCTACGCAGCTCTTCAATAATTTTGTGCATAAATACGGTCATCGAGGAGGGGGGGGGGGAGTTGAGTCCAGAAGAAGAAAGCCACCATCAAGACAGACTGTTGCCACCGTGGGAGAGGAAGAGCCTGCGAGAGAAAAGGCAGTAGGACCTGCTGTTCCAGGTGAACCGTTTCCATCACCAATAAGACTCCGTAGGGACCTACGGGTGTATATCAGTTGGACACGGGGCAATTGGACACAGTCCAATCACAAGTCGCTGTTCCAAGGGACCCTACAAATGTCTCTAATCACATGGTGCTGTGATTGGCTGTGTCCAAATGCACCGTGTCCAAGTGCGCCGCTCCCGGGACCTACAGGGTGGGAAACTTTAACAAGGGCCTGTTTCAGCAACATCCCGGACGTCGAAGCGAAGCTGCCGAAGTGGAGCGGTCACAAGCTGTCGCCAGGAAGCCGCGAGGACGGAGTGGATCGACACCGCGGACGAGCGGGGAATAGCTGCCACCGGAGTAAGGCCGGCGAGCGCATCCTCCGCGACCCGGAGCGTCCTCCGAGCTGAGCGAAGACGCCGCGAGGCTCGTGGATCGCTATAAACAACGGCTGCCGCGAAAGAGCCCAAGCCAAGGTCGGACGGGCTAGGAGCTCCAAAGATTGACGTAAGGAAAACAGTCGCCCAGAGTCAAAAATCGGAAAATGGGGGATATATCCCGCCAATGAGAGGCCAAGAGCTGTCGGAAGACGGTTCAAACACCTGGAATAAAACGGGACTACAACGACGGTTCGAGAGCTTTTTCACCGATATCGCTGATAGCATGGAATACAGTGTGAAGGACGTGCCATCCGCAGAGCCGAGCAGAGGAAGACAAAGAAGCGACGACTCGACCTTCGACGCGTAAGACCGCCGCCGTATCAAGGGTTCTTCTTTTGTGAGCCCGGAGGGACCAGCTGCCAGCTGCCGACTGCCCCCGCTCCGCGAGTTTTGGTGAGTCCGTTCCGAAAGAGGCGAGGACGTTATCTTGGTATTTTCGTGTCGGGGAGCGGGCGAGGCGTCGTCGAGCGGGGACCCGGCCGTCCTCCCGGGCGAGGGCGAGAGCTCGCGTCCCTCCCGCGCGTTGGGAAAAGCTCAAGAGATCACCTCAAATTTGGTAAAACCGCCGAACAACCGCCGTGTTGCCCCGCCGAGCGGGCACACCTCCGAGCGCTTACGCGGCCGTCGTGATCTCCGCCGATCACGACGCGGACTCGCGCTGCCGAATACCTATGTCACGATCGCGAACAAAGTTTCAGTTTGTTATCGAATCATTCTGCTGCCGAATAGTAACATTGTAAACGTGACGAACAATAAACTTTGACGAAAGAGATTGCGGGTCACTTAATTGTCCTAACCGCCGCTCTATTACGTCACCTCCGACCTTGCGCGAACCAGCCCCTCTACCGCGAGTAGGGCTGAGCTGCCGGTCGTTCGTGGCAGCAGTTCGGGCGGACGACGAGTCCTACTCGTCGGCGAGACTAACCCTTTAGTGTTTCGTGACAGATCGTTTTTATGGGTACGGACCGCCGTACCTGACGCCCATTTGGTGTTAGAGTTTTCGTGGTGAGCTGTCAGGTCTCGCGAAATCCGCCGAATAGTCGAGCGCTGACCAAAAGGATCTATTTTGTCGCTGCACCCGATTCGTGTGCCGACTGCGCGAGTCGCGAGTGCAGCGTTACAAAGATAATACTCTTTGTATATCTGCCGACCGTAAATTCTTTGATACAAAAGGGATCAAAATACGACATGTAACATGGCCGGAAGCCTTCAATGACGCTGCACACAAAAATTATGTGGATGAGAATTTTAAAGTGTGGAGAAAGCAGATCGGAAAGCAAGTGAATGAGAATATTAAAACGTTGAAAGATCGACTAGAAGAGAATATTAAAACATTGAAAGATCGACTGGAAGAAAATATTAAAACATTGAAAGATCGACTAGAAGAGAATATTAAAACGTTGAAAGATCGATTGGAGGAGAATAGTAAAACGTTGAAAACTGAACAGGAAGTAATCAAGACGAAAAACATACAGAGTATGAATGATCTTCATCAAAACATCAATCTGTTAGTTGATATGATACAAGAAATTAAACACAAGAAGAACAATATTAATGTGACAAAAGAAAAAAATAAATCTAAGACAAAAAATACTGATACGAAAGTAGAAGAAAGTAAATCTATGAAAAAAGATAAATAAATAATGGAATATTACAGTTAAATCAGTATACAC
>NW_022639644.1:67798-68378 GCF_010583005.1 Odontomachus brunneus
TTGAAAGATCGACTAGAAGAGAATATTAAAACGTTGAAAGATCGATTGGAGGAGAATAGTAAAACGTTGAAAACTGAACAGGAAGTAATCAAGACGAAAAACATACAGAGTATGAATGATCTTCATCAAAACATCAATCTGTTAGTTAATATGATATAAGAAATTAAACACAAGAAGAACAATATTAATGTGACAAAAGAAAAAAATAAATCTAAGACAAAAAATACTGATACGAAAGTAGAAGAAAGTAAATCTATGAAAAAAGATAAATAAATAATGGAATATTACAGTTAAATCAGTATACACATAGACATAAGCACGAGAAGAGTTATCCCATAATGATGAAGAAATCATCAAAGATTAGCAAACGGAAAAACAAAAAGCAGCGATTCGTGGACAAACTGCATGCTTCGGCGAGAAAAAATTTTCCTCGTAGACGCGTCATTGTACGCGGATACGATGATCTATGGCAAGCCGATGTGGTAGAGATGCGTCCTTATGCGCGATTTAACAAAGGTCATCACTATATACTTACGGTTATTGATGTGCTGAGCAAATACGCATGGGCTGTGCCGCTGAA
>NW_022639644.1:68388-91627 GCF_010583005.1 Odontomachus brunneus
TGGTAGAGATGCGTCCTTATGCGCGATTTAACAAAGGTCATCACTGTATACTTATGGTTATTGATGTGCTGAACAAATACGCATGGGCTGTGCCGCTGAAAAGTAAGAACGGAAAAAAGGTAGCTGAAGTGTTCACCAAGATAATTCGAGATAGATGTCCGAAAAATTTGCAAACCGATCAAGGCAAGGAATTTTACAACGCAGATGTTCAGAAACTAATAAAGAAACACAACGTCAATAATTATTCGACATACTTAGTAATGAAGACCTCCGTCGTGGAAGGATTCAATCGCACGTTAAAAAATAATATGTGGAAAATGTTTACATTCAACAGAACCTACAAATGAATCGATGCGCTGTCGAATCTCGTATCGCAGTACAATGGATGTAAACATCAAACTATCGGAATGCGTCCTATTAATGTTATCCCCGCGATCGCCGATAAGCTGAATACGGTGTACAGCAATGTAATAATTGCAGCGCCTGCTAAATTCAAAGTAGGCGATCATGTACGTGTTAGCAAGACTGTCTTCGAGAAGGGTTACACACTGAACTGGACAACCAAAATATTTACTATTGCCAAAGTACGGACAACTAATCCTGTAACTTATCTACTCGAGGATTTTCACGAACAGCCTGTCGCTGGAGGATTCTACGAACATGAACTGCATCGTGTTAATAATCCTGATGTATACCTGGTGGAAAAAGTATTACGCAGAAAAGATGACAAGGTTTACGTGAAATGGTTGGGATTTAGCAATTTATACAACTCATGGATAAACAAGGATAATGTATTGTGTGGTGGATCGATATAGATCCACACGAGGAACGGCGTACGACCGCCGCTAGCCGAGCCGCCGCTGCAACCGCTAAAACCTCCGTGCGGCGCCGTTTGGCGGCGCGTACATGGAGAGGTTTTCTCGCAAGAAAATTATGATCAACAGACAATAAAAAGCCGGACTCCGCGGGCCGACACACTCCGCCGCGCTAGCTTCCCTAGCATTTTACCGCAGCTAGAAAGTCATCGGCCTCGGCTACAAGCCACATCCGCTGAAGAAACGGCATCGAGTCGCCTGGCGCTGAAGAAGCGCCCCGGCATCCGCTGAAGAATTGGCACCGACTCTCTCGGCGCTGAAGAAGCGTCCCGGCAGCCGCTGCAGAACCGGCATCACGTCTCTCGGCACTGAAGAAGCGTCCCGGCATCCGCTGCAGAAACGGCGTCACGTCTCTCGGCGTTGAAGAAGCGCCCCGGCATCCGCTGCAGAAGCGGCATCACGTCTCTCGGCACTGATGAAGCGCCCCGGCATCCGCTGCAGAAGCGGCCTCGAGTTTCCAGACGCCGAAGAGGCCTCCGACGAAAGCAACCACGCCAAGGGTAACGCGGACGCCCCCGCAAGCCGGTTCCCCGGCACGGAAGCCTGCCCAAAGGCGGGGACCGGCAGGAAAACTGCAAAGACGTCTACAGGAGCTATTCGGAGGAGACTCACCCGAACCCCTAGTAGGGCAGATGGCACAAGGGACACTGACGGGTCGTTCTACACGACCACACACTCCGTCAGCCACGGGAACTGACCCCCTCGCCCCTTTACTGGGAGTCGCCCAAGTCTCCAGCACCGACCACCTCCACGGCAGGAACCGCGTGGAGGCTGCAGCGGATACACCTCCCGCAGCGGCCGTTGACACGGCCACCTATCTCAATCTTGGCCTACGGCGACTCACGCGCAGGACGACCGATATCACTTCGATTCACTCTTAAAGACGGGCCTCATTCTGACAAGAAGAACCGAGATACTTTCGCCCGGACCCCCAGGCGAAGGAGGGCCTGGAGAAAGGAGAAGAGCCCGCTTAGAAACGCGCTAAATTCCGTGGCCCGTCGCACTTTAAAAAGACTCGCACACACGCACACATGTAAAAGGCGTGACACAAAATAAATGTACATTTAAAAGGGTACAACGAGTCACATATTTATATTACACCCTCCCCGCGAGCGAAAGATCACTTAAAATAACACATACCTCCAAATATTGTAAAATGCATTTTATTGTATTAAAATAATCAATAAACAATTGTTATAATAAAAAAATTTTTGTAATTTGAACCTTTATTGACAATACCAATCGTAGACTGCTATCGAGCTAAGTTCTATTTTTATATAAAAATATATTTTATTATCGCATTTGACATATATCCTAACCGAATATATATGTTTTAACTTAACCGGGTACACTTGTTTTAATATATACATTTTTTACAGCGGTATACTATAATGTTCCCATGGTAACGTATCGATTGATTCTGGTACGATATATCACTTGTCATCAGAGCGATTTTAGTTTCGGACACTGTGTACACTTCGTGCAATTTTGATCTACTGCATGATTGTTAGCGAGTCGTTTCAATCTCCTTTTTCAAACATTGTGTATAATCGTTAAAAGTTATCGTTCGCGCTACGACATTACCTTTAACGCCTTTGGCCTTTTTTGTATTGGCCTTTTACCGTTCACTCTCAACGCGTACATCTTCGCTCTGAGACCGACGAATTCCATCATTATCGCTCCATTGTTTTCGTCTTTCATCAAGCCCGGAACTTTCTTATTTACAAACGGTATACTGTACGCGTTGTCAGCGGGATAATCACTCCTTGCAATATTACGTTTCATGTGCTCGTATACATCATCGCATTTGATATTGTAAATGAGACTGTCAGTGTCAGTGTACATTATTTTACATTTGTTGCGATACAGAGGATACATGTACTTGTGATAAAATTCATACAAACAAACCTTTGATACTCGCATTCCTATATCGAGTATGCACATACCCACTAAAATCGGCTTGTTAAATTTCACCTCGAGTTTGCGCAATTCAACGGCAATTAAATTTTCGGCGAAAACGCTTCTACTATGAAAACTTGGTTTTGCGATCATTATCTCAGCACCGTATCTTCCATCCCATTTTGTCAACAGTTTTACATCTACATGATTGCCAACATTTTCCATCGTATTGTCGAATACTGCATTGTTCATCAATTTGTACAAATTTTTCTCAAAATCATTAGTTGCACGCGTTCTATTTGTAATTGTGTGTTTAATTCGATATAATCGCGGAGCCATGGAGATTGAGAAAATTGAAGCACGCGGTATATCTTCACGATACGAAGACCATGACGCGTGCACTGCTGCAGGTTGTGATAATGAATAACATAACGTTGTTTATTGTATAGCGTCGCGAGAAGTTTTTCCTGTCTTTTGCCGGGTGGTTTATCACGTGTTGAGCAAACCGGTAGGTCAGCGTGTGCGTCATGTAAATCTTCCGGATACTTCAAGTCGACCTCGAGAATATAACCTATGGGCGAATCGATAGCGATTGAAGATACATCAAATTTTAAAAAGTCTGTAACCTATTGAAATTCAGCGTAAGGCAGCGGTTGACATATTGCCCACCCGTACAAGTTGTTTACGTCAAAGTACGACGACAATTTCGATGGATCGTAAGACATGTATTTGTTATTGGCTTGCGCGTATCTACCGGAATATTGACTCAAGCCACCACGTATACCGCGTTCGATAAACATGAGCGTATCAATGTCAGTGAGCAATTCAAAATTTATGCCGGTATGTTTCAACATTGCATCCCACGTAAAACCTGGCAAAGTATAATAATACGCAGGATCTAATCCATAACTTGCGATACAGCTATCGCGAAAATTTTCAAAAATATCGATCAATAACAAGACATCAGTCTTCAGGTACAAATCGCTGTATTCGCCCAAGGTTCGAATAGAGAATCGTTGCCAGACGTCCGGTGAAATGACAATGATCGCGTACGCGTGTATCCTCTGTCGCAAATGGCTTCTTACACACGTGATATTGCGTCGCGTTAGGAAATGCCGCCTACTGTTCCTTCGACAAAGTTTCCATGGGGGCATTGGTACATAAAATTACTTTTACGCGGTGCGCTAACTCTTCGAGTTGCTCGATGAACCACGAAATACAATCCGTATCGCGACGGCTCCGAAAATATGATAATGAATTATTGTATGAACAACGCAAGTAATATGCTATGCTAAATACTTTGTGATGCTGATACGCGTGCAATGTACATCCCTCCTCTTCCTTCTCACTTACCATCTTCTGTAAGATGCACTCAAGGTCGGCATATACCACAAATGGAACTCGCTCCTTCCTGCTGTAATTGCGAAAGCTTAGCCACTTATTGTCCTCGCTGGGTAGCAAAATGGTGCAGTCGTTTAATTTTTTGCAGTCTATGGTGTGACTCTCTAGCTTCTCGTTGGAGTGGAAATAGTGCAGACATCTATAAAACATTGCAATTTACTATCGTCTCATACTTCCGATACATTGAATTCATGAAATGTACTTACCGATCGCAAATATATTTTCTGACTTTATAATTGCTCAACTGCAAGCTCACGAGCAGGGATAAGTTCTTGATCCAAGCAAAATGTCCCGTGTTGTGGTCTCGAGGATCCGAAATGTGCAGCAAGTTGATGTGTTTGTCCATCTTGCAGCTGGTGAGATGTATCGGGAAGATCACATGTCTCGTTTCCTTTTCCGTTTTCTTTTCGAAACAGTACACGTTGATTGATATATTGTTTTGTTGTTCGAATTTTGTTATTTGATTTACAGATATCGGAAACTTAATGTTCTGTAAATTTAATATCGACGTATAATGTAGGTACGAAGATTCTCGATCTGCATTTCTTTCGGTTGAAAAGCAGCGACTACGCGAAACATGCATTATCCGCAGATTTCACATTAATTACAGCTCGCTTCAGTTGTATTTCACGCGGTAACTCAATGTGACACTCCGCATGCAACGGATTGTATTTGTTCACATTGACCGTAAGATTGAGTATTTTTGACAATGCCTATCCGCTATCGCGTTCCTGGAATTCTTCCAGCCATCCCAAAGTGGACTCGATAACACGTCGCTCGTATCACTCTTCGAGTTCAGATGCGGAAAAGAGTTCAAAGTTTTTCGTCATAATACTTTTGTTCGGACGTTTTTCACTCGCGACGAACTCACCGTTAAACACAGTGTTCACTTTGAGATTGGCGTGTCTCTCCATAGCGTTTTGTACATGTCCGAGCACTATGTTCTTCGCACTCTGGAGAAATCGAAGAAGTTCGATATAATTTATATTTAAAACTGCAACAGTTAATATGCGGCTGTCGAAAGCAGTGTCTATTTCACGCCACAAGAGTCCTGAATGTCCGGCACCAGTATGCACAAAACGTAACAAATGTTTTAGTCCTTCCAGTCGCGTAATTTGAGCAACCAACGATTGTCGAACACCGATCGATAATCTCGGTCGTTTAGCTCGACTATGTCCTTGCAACGATTCGATGCACTCGTCGCACTTTTGCACTCATGCAATATATTCTTCTCGCGAACTCAGTTCACGTTCAACTCGCGCGAGTTCTTCCATTTTTTTCACAAAACGCACTTTCATAAATTGTTTTTTTTTTTATAGCTGACCAGTCACTTTCTTCTAATACCCATTCTTCTTTATAACATCCTTAAGTGCATAAAGGATACAAATTGCATGGAAGTATTTGAAACAGCGGTCCTTTACAATCTGAACAAAATCTTCCGTCTATTGCATCATATATCTCAATTAGATGCTTCTGAACTGCATACATATGTGTAAATAAATCTGTCATTCGCAACATACATGAAGTGCATAATGCTAAACTACCTCCTGTAGAATAATAAAAATATATACAACGTATTTTTGTACGTCCATTTAGCGCATTGATTTCCGAATTATATATTAATTTATTAGCTCTTTCCATAAATTGATCATTACAGTCACTATGATAATCACTGTCGCCTGCGAATATATGTTCTTTATCGAATGACTCTTCATCGAGTATTCTTTCGAAATTGTTGTCCACTTCCATCACTTCGGGAAACTGTTCGTCGTTGTTGCCATTTATAAGTTGCACATCCATATCATTCATTTCTTCATCGTCTAATACGTCGAATATTTCTTCGACTGGAAGATTATCACCCATTTTTAACTATATCACATATGCTCTTCTATTACGCATGCAAACATGGCACATTTAAAAAACTTTTATTTTCTTGCTGTCGTTGGTATGGTCTTCAGCAAGAACTTGTTGCTCGCGTTCGATGTTTATCATTATCTGGGACTTGGACTAAACGCGCGCTTCAAATCTTCCTGATTTTATATATTCTATTTCCTATGTGCGCTCCCAAAGTTTTTCCCAAAGTTGCCAAAAAAACTCAAACTAAAATCCTTGTGTTACGCCCTATCTAAAGAATGTATATATCCTTTCATCTGCTACAACTGTAGAGAATTCGTTATCAGCAGCCAGATTAGACAGCGCTCGACAACATATATAAATGCGGTGCCATACTGCTCGTATCCTGGAACGCAGATATGCTCTGACTGCAACGTCGTACAAATATTTGGAGATTGGGATCAGCGTAGAACCTGTGCCTACCGTGGAAATAATCCTCGGTGACAATTATTAGTGTTAGATAAAATACTTTTTTCGGAGGCTGTTGAAAATAAAAACTAAAGAATATCTCTTTTTACTTCCTATCAAAGTATCTATGTAGGCATACATTAGATAAAATTCTTTTTGGGACCGAATGTTCTCCTCAAAAGGTCTCGAATATTCTAGAATATTCTACACGGGACAAAAACAGAGGATCGATAATATCAGTTAAAAATTATAAATATGCCGATAATAATATGTTGGTAAAAAATACCAGTAATAAAGGGTGTATATCAGTTGGACACGGGGCAATTGGACACAGTCCAATCACAAGTCGCTGTTCCAAGGGACCCTACAAATATCTTTAATCACACGGTGCTGTGATTAGCTGTGTCCAAATGCACCGTGTCCAAGTGCACCGCTCCCGTAATAAACACTACACATAATTTTCTTTTGCGCTATAATGCATCATGGCTGACATTGGTTTATCGACGTATGATTGCTTAATTGATTGGCTACGACGCTGTGTCATGGATTTATTATCTTGTTTTGGAAAATGTATCAATACATGTGTTAATAATTCTGAAGACGAATAAAAGAGGGGATAAAAAATTTTGGTGGAAACTTGTCTATATTAGTAAGATTTAGACTATGGTTTCGTCAATCGTTCTGTATAGACGAGGTTCGGTGGTAATTCCCGGATACAGTAAAAAAATAAAAAAATGTAAGGTGCTGAGGTGAACGCTAAACACGCAAATTACTGCTTGCCCGTTCAACATGATGACATCCCACCGTGCAAGAAAAGATGTAAAAAATAAGTATCAATGCAAATTTTTTTTATGCACCTTTGAATTATTTTTTTTATGCATGTTTAAATTATTTTTTCATACATTTAGTAGTAGTAGTAGTAGTAGTAGTGGAGCAGGTGGGCACATTAATGCCCTTGCGTCACCTAGATCTAAAAGTTCCATTGTGACCTCCTGCTATTTTTTTAGAATTGCGCTAATAAACCCAGCTTAGTATCTGACGCCAAGTTAATCAAGCTACTAACCCTTTTTTCGTTTAGATCCTCATGCTCCAAGAACATGCAGCCCCAGGATCTATACCTTTTACATATGAGTACAGGACACCGATATAAAATGTGGGCGCTGTCCTTTCTCTCCTCACCACATAGGCGGCAGTCGCTTTGTTCCGTAAGCCCAAGTTTGTTTAGATGGCCCAGTGTGATGTGTCCCGTGAGAAGACCCAATCCCACCTTCAGCCTTAGTCTGTTCATGGCCAGGAGCTCGATGATGTTGATTCCCGTTACAAAAGGTACTCCAACGATCTGCGTGGCTGGGTCCATTTGGGTCCCCAGCTTGGCCAACTCGTCGGCTATCTCGTTCCCGAGAAATCCCTGATGTCCTGGGATTCATACTAGAGTTATCTTGTTAGATTCCCCCAGTCTAGCTAATGCCTGCATGCAGTCCCAAACTACAGCCGATTCTGTAATGGTCTTTGCAAGGGCATGTATGGCCGCTCTGCTATCAGAGCATATGTAAAAATGCTGGTTTGCACTATCGTTTACAGCAAGGGTTTCCGCACACCTCAGGATGGCCATCACCTCGGCTTGAAAGACCGTGGCCAGCCCGCCCAAAGGTATGCTTTCTCTATGGTTTCTTTTCGGCCCATAGATTCCTACCCCATACCGACCATTTGCACCCGATCCGTCTGTGAACCAAAGATCCACTTTTGGATCAGCTAGTAATTTAGACTTGTTCCAGTCGTCTCTAGTTGGTATTAAAACTTTAAATTTCTTCCCCAACTGAGGTTTTCTTGGAATTCTATCCTGTTTTAACATGAAGGGGTACTTCTGAGAAAGTCCCAGTCTAGTGTGTCCTAGAACGGTATTTTTCCATTTCCCCTGACATCTAAGTCTATAAGCCGTTCTCCTGGCTTGGTATTTTATCAGCTGACCGAGAGGTGGGCAGCAGAGAGCTACTTCCAGCGCCTCCGTCGGGGTGGTTCTCATGGTCCCTGTCACAGCCCTCAGATAACTACCCTGTAGGCTTTTTAACAGGTTCCTGGCCCCCACCCTCTCCAATCTCGGTCACCATACTACCGCTGCATAGGTTAGTCTTGGCAGCAACACCGTTCTGTACAGCCAAAGGGCAGCCTTGGGTTGAAACCCCCAGTTTCTACCCATTACTCTTCTACAAGCCCACATGGTGGTATAAAACTTTCTTCTCTTCTCCTCGAGGTTTGGCAGCCAGCTTAGTTTAACATCCAGGATCACTCCAAGATACTTCACCGAGCTTGTGTAAGTTATTTCCCTGCCCCAGAGCTTTAGTGGCTCTATGTGTTCGGGTTTGTATTTCCTGGTGAAGACCACTGCCAAGGTCTTAGATGGGTTGACCGACAGTCCCTTCTTTCTGCACCAGGTTTGAACTATCCTCAAGGCTGCGTCCATCCTCTCCTTGAGGATCGATATGAAATTTCCTCTGGCAATGATAGCCACGTCATCCGCGTAGCCATATACCAGGAATCCTGCTTCTTTTAATTCAGCCAGAAGGTCATCGACCACTAGACACCACAGCAGAGGAGAGATTATGCCCCCCTGCGGGCAGCCCCCAGCCGGACTCCCCCCAACTGAATTTTCACCCAGGCTTACAGTTAGACTTCTGCCCGTTAGCATGCTTTGTCCAGTCCACGATCGCCTCTGGGATCTTGTTTCTGTACATTGCCTCTTTGATAGACTTGTTAGAGGTGCTATCAAAAGCTCCCTCTATGTCTATAAAGACTCCTATGGCGTATCCCTTGGCTTCCAGCTGTCCCTCAACTCCGCTTACAAGGTGATGTAGGGCAGTCTCGGTCGACCTGCCCTCCCTATAAGCGTATTGAGTTGTGGTCAGTGGGCAAAAGACCAAGGGTCCTGTCTTCAAGTATCTGTTTACCAGCCTTTCCACTGTTTTCAAAATGAATGATGTAAGGCTGATCGGCCTGTAATCCTTGGCCAAGATATGACCGTTTCTGCCTGGTTTAAGGATAAAGACTACCCTCGTCTCCCTCCAGGTTTGTGGTACTAATCTCAGGGCTATACTAGCCCTGAGTACTTTTGTTAGTGGACCTGTCAGCACCTCCAGTCCCTCCCTTAGGAGTGCCGGGTAAATGCCGTCCGGTCCCGGTACCTTATAAGGCTCAAAGGTTTCTATTGCCCATTTGACCCCGCTCAAGTTGTACGATTCTGGTCACGAGGGACCACTCTTTGGTCATACGAGGTTCTCTTGATTGATCCTCGTCTCTGTTGCTCCGAATCGTGACATCCTCTCTGAATCCCGGAAAGTGAGTGGACATCAAGTGTCTCAGTGTCTCCTCCGTTGATTCAGTGTATCTTCCATCTGGGAACTTAAGACATCCCAGTTGAGGTGAATTGTCTTTGCTTAGGATTTTGTTGAGTCTGGAAATCTCCGGAGAACTTTCAACGCTCCCGCAGAACTCCCTCCAGCTCCTCCTCTTTGACATTGTGATTTCTTTGCTATAGCGTCGTTGGGAGCTCTTGAAAGCTACCCAATCAGTTTCCGCTTTTGACTTTTTTGCTCTATTGAAAAACTTTCTTGTCTCAACCCTGAGCTTAATAAGCTCATTATTCCACCATGGGACCTTGGTTGAGACTTGTTTCCGCCTTAGTGGGCAGTTTACTTCATAGGCCTCTATGATAGCGTCGCTGACAAACTGCGACGCCACTTCTAGATCCTGTTTTGTATTAAATCTGGACGGGGCTTTTTTCAGAATGGTGCCAAAGTCCTTCCTGTAGCTCGTCCAGTTTGTGCCTCTGGGGTTGCGACCCCATTTCCCCTTTTCCCTGTGCTCGAGCACAAAACGTAGCTGCCTGTGATCCGATCCCGAAGGTTCGTTTGAGACCCTCCAGTCTCTCACCAGGTCAGCCACTCCCCTCGTACACAGGGTTAGGTCTATAACCTCACGTCTTCTGCAGTCCATGAAGGTGGCTTCCGTTCCTCTGTTTAGGATGATTAGCTTGCTGTCCATGACGAATTCATGTAGGCTTTCCCCTCTCGGGTTGATGCCCGTGCTCCCCCATCCCACATGGTGGGAGTTTGCATCGCAACCCAGGAGTACCTCCAGCCCTCTCTCCTCCGCATATTTCATCAGCTCCTTGACTTCCCTCTGTGGTGGAAGGTCTTTGGCGTCATAGAGCATGTAGACTGACCCCATAAATACATCCCTATGGGTCCCTTCGTCCAGATTAAGCCTCACTTGTACCACCGTGATGTCTCCATTACTGAACTGCGGCATAAAGATTGCATTTAGACCTTTTGTCACTATACATGTCCTTATTTTTCCCTGGTGGACGAGATAATCTTGCCACTACCGCTCAGGCCTTTTATAGCGTTGTTCAAGAGCCATGGTTCTTGTACAAGCTATTGCTATTGCTGTCTGCATCACAGCCATGCCCCTAGCTAAAATCGCTGAGGTGCCTTTGCTGTGATGCAAGTTAATCTGCACCACTGGAACTTTGAGACCTGTCATTTCTATGCAGACTCTTTCGTTCCAGCGACTTCCACCTCCCTTTCGCATTCCTTGCCAGTCAACCTTACAGTTGCCCGGCCCACCCCACAAAAGGGTTTCATTCCGCAGTCCTTTAGGGCCTTCAGAAAGGAGTCGCCGACAAGAACAGCAAAGTGGGCGCTTTCGGCGTCCCTGCTCTCGCTCCCCCTGATGACGACCCACTCGCTGGCTGCCAGTCCTGCGTTTTGTCTGTCAAGAAGTTCAAACGCCTCTTTGACAGCCAAATCCGGCTCATCTAGGTGTACTACCAGCCTGTGACGCTTCGGAAGCTCCTCAAGTGGCAGCACACGTAGCTCATTCTCCCCTAGTTTTAACTCCGAGGATAGGCTTTTCAGCCAGTCCGCGGATTCTACATCGGAGCAACCGCAAATGATTGCCCCGTCTCTCTCCCAAACTCCGATAAAGAGGGGAGCCCTGGTGCCTCTTGGAAGTCCCAGGATCCTTTCCCTGATCAGTTTTTTAATAACGGCTATTTCCCCGAGTTTGATCTTGTTTTCAGGGTAACCCTCAATAATGAGTGCCACCCTGACTATTCCTTTAGTCACCTGTGCAAAGGACCCTTGGTCACTGACCTTGGGCTTCTTGTCCAGGCGTTTTTCTGAGGGGCTGGGGGTCGCGAGATCCGGTCTGGGGCGCTTTTGCGTCCCTGATGGACCCGCCTCCCCCCGAGCTCCTGTTACGCCTCCAGAGGCAGCACCCGATTCAGAAGTCTCTTCAGCCCTCTCTCTCGCCCGCTGTCTCTTCAGCTTTCTTCTCGCAGCCCCACTCATTTTCGGGCATGGCTCTGCGAGTTTCTTTGCCACGGAATCGGACCGAGCATCGGTACTCGATCCCGCGTTGCTTCCTCCTTCTCTAGGTTCACTTCCTAAAGAAGCCACCCCCTGGAGAAGGTCATCTATTTTTTTGCTTTTGTTTGTACCTGTGTCCATACTTGTTCCCACGAGTATCGCGGTCGCGCGATCTCACCCGGGCAGAGCCGCGATTTCCCGGGGCTCGGCAGCGTACTCCCGGAGGTCGCCCGGTATCCGGGAGGCACCGTTCATGACACAGCTCCCCCTGTGCCACGCAGCCCTCAACACGGTTGCTAACACCTTGGCTTGGGGGGTTCCTCTTAGATGACTGCGGCCGGGAAACATCCCTGAGCGGATGCCCCGACCGCAGCCACAGCCCCACCACCAACGACAAGGTGGGAACCCATGCGGGGGGTTCATACATTTAACTTTTGTTATATTTTTTTTATAGCACTTCGCTAACCACGTCATACTGCTCGTATCCTGGGACGCAGATATGCTCTGACTGCAACGTCGTACAAATATTTGGAGTTTGGGATCAACGTAGGACTTGTGCCTATCGTGGAAATAATCATCGGTGACAATTGCGGTAATCAATTAATATTACCTACAGAAACTTGGAGAAAGCTGATGGGAAAACGTCTCGACATCCAACGGCTTCTACAAACTGACAAACCATCTCCGCTACCGATTCAAGATTTGGTAGTGGAATTTTGTAAGATGCGCGATTCCAAAATTATAAAACTTACATTATCTAATAAATCTTTATATTTGAAACCTGCTACTATAAACACATTATTTACTTATGAAAGTTGCATCGATCATATATATGTATGGTTGTCTGAAAATACGCATCTCGTTAGTGTAAAATTCCGAAGTTTTGTAAATGTTTTTTGAGAGAAGAACATTACTGAAATACAGGGTGTTTTTTTTTACTTGAGACTGCTAAATATCTCGAAAAATAAACATTGTACGACAAAAATGTCTCAAATAAACCCTCAATAGTTTCGAGGACGCAATTCAATCCTACAAAAATTATCCACCTCCCGCCTCCCCCCCTGGAGATGGGGCGGAGGGTAATTTTGAAATCTTAAATGGGAACCCCTACTTTTTATTATAGATTCGAATTCTACATCCAAAAACACGTAACTTTTGTCTGAACTATTTTTTTCTATTTCTGATAGATGGCGCTGCATTCGGCGAAAATTGGGTAACCTTCGTTTTCTTCAAAAAGAATCCCCTATAATGACGCTACGTCGACGAAAAGTAACTTTTGTCGGAAACATGTTTTTTTCGAATTGTCGTAAATATCTACGATAATTTTTTATCCGTTTTTAGCTTTACCCAGGATTAACGACGTGGATATGACGGAAATTTAATCCCTTTGAGGTGCTTGATTACAGTGAGTCCCCTTGCCTCTCACATTCGGGGTGCTTGATTATCGTGAGTCCCCTTGCCTCTCACATTCGGGGTGCTTGATTATCGTGAGTCTCCTTGCCACTCACATTCGGGGTGCTTGATTATCGTGAGTCCCCTTGCCTCTCACATTCGAGGTGTTTGATTATCGTGAGTCCCCTTGCCTCTCACATTTGTATAACATTTTTAAAGGTCAAGGCCATTGAAGATTGTAACTTTTATTTTCATTTTTTAGTTAAAACGGATAAAAAATTATCGTAGATATTTACGATAATTCGAAAAAACTTGTTTCCGACAAAAGTTACTTTTCGTCGACGTAGCGTCATTGTAGGGGATTTCCTTGGAAGAAAACGAAGGTTACCCAATTTTCGCCGAATGCAGCGCCATCTATCAAAAATATAAAAAAAAAGTTCCGACAAAAGTTACGTGTTTTTGGATGTAGAATCCGAATCTGTAATAAAAAGTAGGGCTTCCCATTTAAGATTTCAAAGTTACCCCCCGCCCCATCCCCAGGGGGGGCGGGAGGTGGATAATTTTTATGGGATTGAATTGCGCCCTCGAAACTATTGAGGGTTTATTTAGGACATTTTTGTCGTACAATGCTTATTTTTCGAGATATTTAGCAGTCTCAAGTTAAAAAAAAAAACTTGTATATCATGCGACAAAAGCGATATGTGAAAGCAACGACTATGACTGCGAGTCGCTCGTTGATTGCGAGTTGCTAGCGTGCACCTTGAAAAATATTACGTATGAGGCTAGGAAGTGAAATAACACTCTGAAAAATATATTACTTTATTAAAAAAATATGTCCTTTTTACTTCCATTCCTATCTTTGAAAAAAGAAATATCTGCGTAGGTATACGATAATCTCAAACATTAGTATTAGATAAAATTTTTTCTTTCTGTTGAAGATAAA
Organism: Odontomachus brunneus; assembly: GCF_010583005.1. NCBI lineage: Eukaryota > Metazoa > Arthropoda > Insecta > Hymenoptera > Formicidae > Odontomachus > Odontomachus brunneus. The sequence goes on from NW_022639644.1 coordinate 82,566, forward strand.
AACTAAAAGGATGTCTCTTTTACTTCCCATCAAAGTATTTATGTAGGCATACATTAAATAAAATTTTTTGCGGGACCGAATGTTCTCAAAAGGTCTCGAACTTTCTGGAATATTCGAGAATATTCTAGAAGACGGCGCGCGAACGGGTGACCGTAGAGGGGGAAAGGCGGGTGAGTGACGCGGCCTGCTCGCAAACCGCTGCGAGCAGGGAGAAGGAAAGGCCACGAACGCGACAAAAAGCGGAGAGGGGAGGATTGATAAAATGGTCAATTATATCAATATAAATTATGTTAAAAAATATGTAGAAAGATATGTCGATAAAAGCAGGTTGTAGGGTCGATAAAAATTACCAATTATGTCGGTAGGAATATATCGGTAAAAAAAATAAAAATGTTGCTAAAAATAAATATGTTGGTAAAAATATAAATATGTTAGTAAAAAGATAAATATGTTGGTAAAAATACCAGTAATATATCGGTAAAAAGAAATGTCGGTAACGTCGGTAAGTTCCCCCTCCCACGTGACGTCAGCCTCCACGCCTGCAGTTCCCCTCACCCCTTACCCCCCTCAGAGAACCGTAGTTAGAATCCCTGTACTGTACCTACTATTTTCAATTTTTATTGATGAAACATCTGATTTAACGAATGAAAAATGGATGACGTTCCTTGTTCGATATGTAGATTCAGAAACTTTAGATGTTAGATCACAATTAGTAAAATTAATTCATATCAATGCAAGAGATTGCAGTGCAGAACAATTATTTAATGCGTCTCAGTCTGAAATTTACAAAATGCAGATTCCATTTCCAAATATTCTTGCGTTTTCATGCAATAATGCTTCCGTAATGACGGGAAACATATATCTTTAAAAAAAAACTAAAAGAAAAATGCAAACATCTAATAACAGTTGCATGTCCATGTCACTCCGCCGCATTAGCCGCGCATGTTACATGCGCGAAAATATCCGATTTTTGCGAAGATTTACTTAGAAAAACTATTAATTACATTAACAGCAGTCCAAAGCGTTCAGCTATTTTCAAAGCGTTTTGCGAAGATTTACAAGACAGCCATCACAAACTTTTGAAGTTGTACTACTCGGTGGCTTTCCGTTATTCTTGTGTCGATAGATTTTTTGAGTTGTGGGATACTGTAAGACAGTATTTCCTTGATGAAATGGTCGTAAGTGCAAAAACAAAGTCTGAGGAATATTTATTGTCACTTATGAATAATGTTGACACTAAGGCATACTTCCTATTTTTAAAATGTTTTAAATTTTTTTAACACATTTAATGCTTTCTTTCAAGCTCACGAAACTAGAATACATTTATTGCAGTCTACATCCGTTAATTTCCTTTTGCAAATTTCTCAAAACTTTTTGAAACCTAATACATTAAAAGACATGCATACAGTTACAAATATTACTTTTTTGGAACGGAAGAATCATAAGTCTATTAATGATATTAATTTGGGATCGGAATGTGAAGGATATCTTGATATGTTAATTAAAGAAGAACATGCAAATGTTATTCATAATATTCGAAAAAACTGTTTGCAATTTTATGTCGTTGCTGCCGAAGAAATTAAAAAAAGATTACCTCTTAATGATATCTTTTTATTTAAATTACTAAGCTTTCAAGCGCATGTAGCTTTATTTGAAAGTAATAGAGAAATATCTTTTAACAATATTTCTTTTATTGCTAAAAGGTTGAGCGGTTTTGATGAAAATAGCTTAAAGAAAGAATGGTAATTATGACATTTATTTAATATTATTTGAGAAACATTATCACAGAATGTTCAAGCAACATTAGCATAACATTAATTACAACGATATGACATATGTGAATTCAGTATTACCGAAACCTCTAAATTGGTGCCAAATTGATCGTTATGATGTTATATACAACCCTTATAGAAATATCATACTAAGAATCATTAATAATTACTTATTATCCAGTATTTTTAATACTGAAAATAAATAATTATCAATTATTTTTAGTATGATATTTCTATAAGGGAACGTTAAATACGATATACTTGAAAACGTTATATGTTACTGAATATCGTTATAATAACGTTGTAGTAATGATATTTTGCTTATTGAGATCATTCCACATATTTATTAATAGTTACAATTTAAATAAAGACGAACATTTATAAACTTTTACAATAAATATAGCATTTTTTAACCTTTACAAACTGAGTATTTAGTATTATAGTTACATGATAATTAAAAAATTATTTTAATAAGACGTTTGAATATTTATGTAAAAGTTAAAAAATGCTATATTTATCGTAAAAGTTTATAAAAGTTCGTCTTTATTTAAATGTTAACTATTAATAAATATGTGGAATGATCCCAGTAAGCAAAATATCATTACTACAACGTTATTATAACGATATTCAGTAACATATAACGTTTTCAAGTATGTCGTATTTAACGTTGTACATGACATCATAACGAACAAACTTTGGCACCAATTTAGAGATTTCGGTAATGCTGAATTCACATATGTCATATCATTATAATTAATGTTATGCTAGTGTTGCTTGAACATTCTGTGATAATGTTTCTCAGATAATATTAAATAAATATCATAATTACTCTCACAGCATATTCATTGCCATAAAGTTACAGTAACCTTAAATTGTAAGATGTTAACATTACACGAAAGTTAATAAACCTGCCATTAACCTTCTAATAACATGAAAATGTTTGTCTATATTCCAATCATTGATATTCCATTAACATTACAGAAACTTTTCTTGTACGGAACGTTACATTAAGGTTAATATGCCTAGAACCTTTCAATATTTTTAATAAAAAACATATCTTGCAGCAACTGGTCTTTATGTTGATTTTAAATGAAATTTAGCACTTTTATTTAATTTTTCACTATTTTCATACCTGAAAATTTACTCAGTACTGGTCGGACGCAAACTCAAGAAGACCTCAGACAACCTCCAGGTTTCTGGTCTATCACCTTAGCTACTGCGCTATTTCTTCAACTTGTATTAAGTGTTTTTTATTATCCCCACCCTTACAGAAATATCATACTAAAAATCATTGATTAATTACTTATTCTTAGTATTAAAAGTATAATGTTTAATAATATTCTGTGATTCAAATACAGCTCTTAGTGCTCAAGTATTTCAATGTTTAGTGTTACAAATACTACCTTATGAGTGATTTCAATACTTAAATATTGACATACAATACTTTGTTCAGTGATAAAATACTTACGTATAGCATTGACAATATTTAAATACTAATATGTAATATTTTGCTAAGTGATGAAATACTTAAGTAAAGTACTGTCTTACTAAAGTACTGTCAAGATTTAAAGTATTAACCCAGACAGCACACAATATTATTAATAAATATTTATAAATATTAATGATAAATGTTTATAAATATTTATTTCAAATTATTTTTTTTAAATATTATATAAATATTTTATAAATATTTTTTTATATATACATAAAGAGAGAAAGAAACAGGTATGAAAATCTTTATTCCAAATATTATTAAAATATAAGCTAAATATCTGAATATTTTATACAATGTTTTATATAATATGTATACAAAAAATTAATTTGTAATAATATTTTGTAAATATTTCTATAAATATTACGCATGAAAAAAAATATAATTATTTATTAAATTAATGAAGAAATAAGAAAATCGAAATTTAAATTGGTAATGTATACTTAAAAAAAAATTATTTAAACCAAAGTAAATATATTGTGTTAAATATAATTTCTTAATTTAAAAAAATATTTGTCAGATTTTAGAAAATATGTAATAAATATAAAGAAATATTTTTTAAATTTGTAAAATAAGCTGTAAAATTATAAATTTCTAGATAAAACAATGATTTATTTGATTTAAAATATCTATATATAAGAATAACGATTTCCTTACAAGAAGAAAATTAATTTTTTTTAATATAAAAACTGTATTTAAATAAATATTTACTTGTTTTAAAAGTAAATAAAATCATTTTGTAAATCTAAATAAATTATTTTCTAATATTATAAAAGTATCTTTTTTGTGTTTTAAATTAAAGTTTCTTTTATTATCAGAAAACAATTTATTTAAATTTACAAAATAATTTATTTGTATTTTACTTTTTAAACAAGTAAATATTTTTTAAATATATTTTTTACATACTTTTTACATTTAAAAGGATCTATTCTCTTCTTTTAAGTAAATCATATGTTTTCATATATGGATATATCATATATATATATGTATACGAAGCGTCACTTAATCAAAGTGACAGTGGTGCAGTAGGTAAGGTGAACGACTCAAGAACCAGAGATCTCAGATTCGAATCTCAGCAATGCCCATACAGCACAGATGCTTACAGCAACATTGCTACAACGTTGTAAGATTGCATATTGCAGTGCAGTGTTGCAGAGTCATTGCAGTAACATTAATTTGCAATATTACTTTAGCAATATTGCAACAATGTTTCAAAATTTACGAATACAATATAATAATTACGAATATTATATAATATAATAATTACGAATTATTAATATAACGAATTACTAATATAATATTTTTTACTTATTTCCCTAACGAAACATGTACATTCTGAAAATGTTTGGAGTATATCTGAACAGAATGTTATTAATATTCTTGGAATATTCGACATACGTACTAAGATGTACTGAGTATACAGGGTCATCGAAAAGTATCGGACCCCCCTAATATTTTCAGTTAGAATGCATTTTGGAGAAAATGTCCAGTAGCAAAGTTATATGGTTTCAAGTGGGGAGTAAGATGATGACCTTGACTTTGACTTTGACCATGTCCTTCAAGGTCATTTTAAGGTCAACCTTATTTTTTTAAATGGAACCCCCTACATTTTATTGCATATTCTTATAAAACGTTAAAATAAAACATTTTTTCATTAAGTACTTTTTGAATTATAAAGGTTTGAAGTTAACAATTTGTTAAGTGGCGTGTGGGTCCGGCCAGTTAAGGCAAAAGTGGCGTGTGGGTCCGGCCAATTAAGCTGCATTCGCGATCACTTTCGGGCAGTATTCCGCCGTAGCCTACTAGAATTACCGCTTGAAGCCGTACAACTTTGCTATTGGACATTTTTCCAAAATGCATTCTTACTGAAAATATTAGGGGGATCCAACACTTTTCGATTAATGTATTTTCTTTAAACCAATTAATTGGTCTCATTATTCCGCGCACAAAAGTATTAAGGTTATGATTACTGAAAACTAAATAATATTTTACAAGATATTTTACATTTTGTGTCAAAAAATTGTTAACTTCAAACCTTTATAATTCAAAAAGTACTTAATGAAAAAATGTTTTATTCTAGCGTTTTGGAAAGCTCTCGAGATAAGCTATAAGAATGTGCAATAAAATGTAGGGGATTCCATTAAAAAAAATAAGGTTGACCTTGAAATGACCTTGAAGAACATGGTCAAGATCAAAGTCAAGGTCATCATCTTACTCCCCGCTTGAAACCATACAACTTTGCTATTGGACATTTTATCCAAAATGCATTCTAACTGAAGATATTAGGGGGGTCCGATACTTTTCGGTGACCCTGTATATTAAGTAAGTTCTTACTTCCGCCCTACAGTGATTCGTAGTATATATTAAGAATATTCCGGAGTATATAAGGATATCTACAGAATGTTATTATTATATTTTTGTGATATACCGGTATATCATGCACGTATATACTATACTATATATGTGTGTATATGTGTGTATATGTGTGTGTGTATATATGCCTGTGTATATTGCCTAGATTACATTAGGTTAAATAATTTTTTTCTTAAATTTTATAAATGTTTTTATTATATATGTAACATATTACAAGCACTACATATTAAATTTTTGTTGAAAATTCGGAATATAATCTTCCAAGAAAAGACAAATTTACATATGTAGTGCAAACAATGGGAAGATCTTATACATACTATTTCTCTGTTAAAACATAAATAAAATAAACTAAAAAATAAAATGAAATACAAATTGAAGAAAAACTTAAATTTATATATGTAATGCAAGCAATGGAAAGATCTCACAAATACTTGTTCTCTGTTGAAACACAAATAAAATAAACTAAAAAATAAAATGAAATACAAATTGAAGAAAAACTTAAATTTATATATGTAATGCAAGCAATGGAAAGATCTCACAAATACTTGTTCTCTGTTGAAACACAAATAAAATAAACTAAAAAATAAAATGAAATACTAATTGAACAACAAAACTTAAAAGACATATTAATATCCTGTAATAACCTTCAATTTCTTTATGGCTCTGTCTCTCTATACGCTCTTTAGCATGAGCTAACTATATTTTGATAGGGTCTGCAATGTTTTTGTTAGTTGCATCAGTGTATAATTTTCGCATCACATTTAGAAAAAAATTTTTTTTTTCATTACATCATTATTTCTTAACAGAGTAATATACAAATATCTATGTAATTTTTATAAATCGATCCCGATAGTTCACATCGGTAGATAGCTAATTTAATATACTATTTTCTAATTGGTCTAGCGAAATTGATGGTCTAGCGGAAAGATCCTAAGTACCAGCCGATGTAAATATATGTGTGCTATCGCATCATGTGTTGATGGGACTCTTCCTTTTTTAAGTGACAATTTCTTATATGTATTATTTGTCATATGTACAAAAGACATAATTTAACAATATTAATAATTGTAGACATTTTTAATTCATTGAAGAAATAAACGTTACATATTTGAATCACAGAGTATTACTAAATACTGTATTTTTAATACAGAAAATAAGTAATTAATCAATGATTCTTAGTATGATATTTCTACAAGGGAAGTTAACGGATTACGGTCATCATAAACGAGCCTTAACGCCATCATACGGCTACATACATAACATCATCGATTTCCGATCCTGATCTCTTTCCGTTTGTTTCATGGACGATGCAAGATGCAAGAAAACGAGCATGATTTTCATCTAAAGTAATCCATCTTTTTATTGAATATTGTTTGAAATAGCCCCAAAAGGAATGGCAGGTAATTGTAGAGAGAAACTTGAAATAAGTTATATAATATTTATAAGATTTATTTGACAATTTATGATGACATATATAAAGTATAATTTGAGGTTATTGAAGAAATAAACGTTACATATTTACGAGTGTTAATTTGTAAAGAAATAATATAGTACTATTTAATAAAAACAAATGATGATTGTTTTTTTAAATTTAACTTACTATTAACAGAAATGGAAGGAATCCGTTAAACTTGACCACTTGACATTGTACTTGACCACAGCCATTCATAGCGACCGATGCTTACAGTTTTTCCACTAAATAGTCACTGCAAATGGTAATTAAACATGGTCAAACGCATTCCTCCCCGCATAATTTCCTTAATATATTTAATATATTTCCTTAATAATTTCTGCAAGTCTGAAGAGTATGAAAAATAACTCATACAAGTATCTTGTCTGTACTCTAAATTACATAAAGATCGTAAATTATGCAAGGCATTAATAGCCTATACATATTTGTTAAATATATTTCATAATTTATCATATATACATGCAAAATTATTCTGCTTAAAATTTGGACTTACAATTATTCTTGATTATGGCAGATGCATAGTAAATATAAAGATTTACTACCAAAATAGTTTAACTCTTTAGTTTAAACTATTTTTTGTTAGTACTAATGTACTACATACAGTAATGTATGTTCTTCTTTGTTAGCTCTGTCTTCATTTAAGCCCATCAGATTGATTGGCATACTGGTTTTATTTTTATTTCAATAAAGAATAAGAAGTCATGTATGCCGATGTATGTCAGCTTGACCGATTTCAGTAAAGATAGAACCTTATATACACAATTATACAAATTATATTAAACAGATAATAATACAGTTAAATTAGAACGGCTTGAATATTTTAATATTAAACGTTTCATAGTTGCTACATAAATTTTGTAAGCAAAAATAACCTCAAATTTATATCCTATATATGTCATCATAAATTGTCAAATAAATCTTATAAATATTATACAACTTATTTCAAGTTTCTCTCTACAATTACCTGTCATTCCTTTTGGGGCTATTTCAAACAATATTCAATAAAAAGATGGATTATTTTAGATGAAAATCACGCTCGTTTTCTTGCATCTTGCATCGTCCATAAAACAAACAAAAAGAGATCAGGATCGGAAACGATGATGTTATGTATGTAGCCGTATGATGGCGTTAAGGCTCGTTTATGATGGCCGTAATCCGTTAACTTCCCTTGTAGAAATATCATACTAAAAATCATTGATTAATTACTTATTTTCAGTATTAAAAATACAGTATTTAGTAATACTATGTGATTCAAATACAGCTTTTAGTACTCAAGTATTTCAATATTAAATATTACAAATACCTATGATATGAATACCTACCTTATGATTGGGGTATATATCAGTTGGACACGGGGCAATTGGACACAGTCCAATCACAAGTCGCTGTTCCAAGGGACCCTACAAATGTCTCTAATCACACGGTGCTGTGATTGGCTGTGTCCAAATGCACCGTGTCCAAGTGCACCGCTCCCGTATGATTGATTTCAATACTTAAATATTGATATGTAATACTTCGTCCAGTGATAAAATACTTACGCAGAACATTGTCAATACTAATACAATACTAATATAATACTTTGCTAAGTGATAAAATACTTACATAAAGTACTGTTAAGATTAAAAGTATTAATCCAGATAGCATACAATATTAGAAAGTTATTAGATAAATATTTATAAATATTTATTTTGAATTACTTTTTTAAAATATTATATATATATTAGATGAAGTAAAAAGTTCTGAGCGTTTTTTCGCTTTATTTCGACGATGAAATTAACATAGTTAGGATTATCCGATTTCGATCAAATATGCGCCGTTTTGTTCGATAACTTTTGTCCATTTTAAAGGCAATTTCATAATTCCGCGATTGAAGAAGTCCTCGTTCCTATTGGTAAAAAACTTGACCAGCTCATTTTCACAAGCCTCTCTTGAGGCCAGTTTTGTATCATCAAGA
>NW_022639644.1:91637-91753 GCF_010583005.1 Odontomachus brunneus
CACACATAAAGAGAGCGGAAAAATTATGAAAATCTATATTCAAAATATTATTAAAATATAGAAATATCTAAATATCTAAATATTTTCCATAACATTTATTGTAAACAAAAAATTAA
>NW_022639644.1:91763-93534 GCF_010583005.1 Odontomachus brunneus
TAGAAATATCTAAATATCTAAATATTTTCCATAATATTTATTGTAAACAAAAAATTAATATTTTGTAAATATTTCTATAAATATTGCATATGAAAAAAATAAATATAATTATTTATAATTATTAAATTAATAAAGAAATAAGAAAATCGAAATTTAAATTGGTAATGTACATTAGAAAAAAATTCTTTAAATGAAAGAAATATATTTTGTTACATATAATTTCTTAACTTAAAAAAATATTTGTTAAATTTTAGAAAATATATAATAAATAAAAAGAAATATTTTTTTAAATTTGCGAAATAAGCTGTAAAATTATGAATTTATAAATAAAAAAAGTAATTTTTTTTATTTAAAATATCTATATAGAATAAATCTATAAGAATAAACAAATGATTTCTTTACAAGGAGAAAATTAGTGTTTTTAAATGTAAAAACTGTTTAAATGAATATTTGCTTGTTTTAAAAGTAAGTAAAATACAAGTAAATCATTTTATAAATCTGAATAAATTATTTTCTAATATTAAAAGTATTTTTTTATGTTTCAAATTAAAGTTTCTTTTATTATCAAAAAAAAATTTATTTAAATTTACAAAATAATTTTTTTTTACTTACTTTTAAAGCATGTAAATATTTTTTAAATATACTTTCTACATACTTTTTAAAACATATATTAAAAGAATCTATTCTCTTCTTTTAAATAAATCATATGCTTTGGTATATGGATATATCATATGTACACAATATAAAGCGTCTCTCAATCAAAGTGACAGTGACGCAGTAGGTAAGGTGAGCGACACAAGAATCAGTCCAAGTAACAGACTAACGTCAATATGACATAAAAAACTGGTCATAACTGGTCGAATGACGTCAAGTGACTAAACAACGACGTCTTTAAAATGTCTTTTTTGTGACATCTTAATGACGTTTCTGTATAACCTCTTAAAAACGTATTATTGACGTTTAGAGACGTCATAAAACGTCATTAAGTCGTCAAAAATGTCGTCATCGATCTGTGACATTAGACTATCATTTTGACGATATTCTCACGATATTTTTAATCATTCCTTGGTTATTTTTTATCCTGAACTTATTTAGATTTGGATGTCATTTTGACGTGTCTGCTACCTGGGAGAGGTCTCAGGCTCGAATCTCAGCAATGCCCATACAGCACAGAAGCTTGCAGCAACATTGCTACAACGTTGCAAGATTGCATATTGCGATGCAATGTTGCAGAGACTTTGCAGTGACGGTAAATATTCCGTATAAGGGGAATTCCGTGTATATGAGGAATTTAATTCTCTTTATTTGTTACATGAATGCCAATATTTATCTTTCAATACGACCGTGTTTATCGTGCTTACCATTGTTAGTGTTTACATAGTCTTTCTAGTATTCTTGGCGAAGCAACATGTTTCAATACGAGTTCCTTCATTTAACGCATAATTTAGATAATTTATTAACTTATTTGTGTGATAAAAAAGTAATTTTATATCAAATCAAATGTCCAAAGTGTAAAAACGTTGTGCAACGGCAAACTGCAAACCATAATTTGATGTTTCACTGTACAGGGTGTTGCGTCAACATACAAATCAGTACGACGGGTTGCTTGCCCGTAAGGCGCGTGTGGCCGATAATGCAAGACCGATAATGCAGGGCTTGCCGATATAATTATATGCCTACTTTATCCAATGAAATGTGCAATGTTTCTAATTATCACGGTCGTAACGGATATATATATATATATATATATATATATATATATATATATATA
>NW_022639644.1:93748-95661 GCF_010583005.1 Odontomachus brunneus
TATATATATATATATATTGTTGCGAGTGCGTCGCTCCAGAAGTCCGCGGGTTGCAAGCCGGGATACGTAACAACGGTTGCTACGTGAGGCTGGCTTGTTTGTTGACAACAGCTGAGAAGAGAGTCTCTTGATAGCCTGCGAACGGTGTGAACGTGTGGCTTGAATAGAGAATTTATATATCACGTTGCTGTTGCTTTATAATAAAGTTCTTGTTCATTTCTATATTCGTGTGTCTGGTCTCTCTCCGCGCCCGCGAGTGTAACATTTTGGGGGCTCGTCCGGGATAAAGAGAGATTATTGGTATTGTTAATAGGAAATTTTTTGGAACGTCGGGAAAGTTTTGTCCAGTTACTAATAATCGTTTAATTTATCCTTCAGGAGAAGTAGTTCCTGTTTATTATCAAGCAAAGATGAATGTCCAGTTAGGAAAAATTTTGGTAGATCTGTCCATGTTTGTTATTGACATGGAAGATGATTGTTTGTTAGGAAATGATTTCTTGTCTTTTACTAATTTGGAATCTTGTTTTTATTCAGAGTTAGGAATTTCTCATTCGGGAATGATGCAAGGAAATTTAGCTTGCAAGCGGATTATTTGGGAAGAGAAAGTACCTGTATTTTTACAAAAATTGTTTAAACGGGATTCAGAACATTTGAATTTTCGACAGAAAGAAAAGTTTGCTAAAATGCTAGTTGAATTTCAAGATGTTTTTTCAGAAGATATTGTAGCCGGAAATTGTAATTTTTTAGAACATAAAATTGAGTTAATTAATTCACGTCCTATTAAACAAGTTCCTCGACGAGTTCCTTTACATTTACGTGCTGAGGCGAATAGGGTTATTGAGGAAATGAAAAATAAAGGTGTTATTGAAGAATCTCAGAGTCCTTGGATTTCGCCGGCGGTTTTGGTAAAAAAAAAAAGATAATTCTATTCGTTTTTGTGTAGATTTTCGAAAGCTAAATGCTTTAACAATAAAAGATTCTTTTCCTATTCCTCGTATTGATGATACTATTGATCAATTATCAGGGAATTCTTGGTTTTCAACTTTGGATTTAAAAAGTGGTTATTGGCAAGTGAAAATTCGTCCAGAGGATAGAGAGAAAACAGCGTTTTCAATAGGAAAGGGGTTATGGCAATTTACAGTTTTACCAATGGGTTTGTGTAATGCTCCAGCTACATTTGAAAGGCTTATGGAGCAAGTATTGCAGGAAGTGTTGCATGAAATTTGTTTAGTTTATTTGGACGATGTGATAGTTTTTGGGAAAACATTTGAGGAAATGGTTGAACATTTAAAGACCGTTCTATTTAAATTTCGTTCTTCGAGTTTAAAATTAAATCCAAAAAAATTGTGTGCTTTTGAGAAATTCGGTAAAATATTTAGGTCATGTTGTTTCTAAAGAAGGTGTTTCTACAGATCCGGAAAAAATTTCTGCTGTTTCCAATTGGCCGATACCTCAAACTAAAAAACAGTTACGTGCTTTCCTTGGGTTCTGCTCCTATTATCGGAAATTTGTTAAAGGTTTTTCTATAATTGCTAAGCCTTTATTTGTCCTTACGGAAAATCAATCAAAATTTATTTGGTCTAGGCAGTGTCAGGAAGCTTTTGAAAATTTGAAACGAACTTTAACAACTTCTGTAGTGTTATCTTTTCCTTTGGAGCAAGGCGAATTTATTCTTGACACTGATGTTTCAAATTTTGGTATTGGTGCAGTTTTATCCCAAGTTCAGAATGGTCAAGAGAAAGTTATTGCTTATTTCAGTCGTGTTCTAAGTAAATCTGAAAGAAATTATTGTACGACTCGTAGAGAATTATTAGCTGTAGTAGAATCGGTTAAATCTTTCAATCATTATTTGTACGGTCAAAAATTTTTAATAAGAACGGATCATGCTTCACTAAAATGGTTAATGTCTTTTA
>NW_022639644.1:95801-97645 GCF_010583005.1 Odontomachus brunneus
GTTTTATCCCAAGTTCAGAATGGTCAAGAGAAAGTTATTGCTTATTTCAGTCGTGTTCTAAGTAAATCTGAAAGAAATTATTGTACGACTCGTAGAGAATTATTAGCTGTAGTAGAATCGATTAAATCTTTCAATCATTATTTGTACGTTCAAAAATTTTTAATAAGAACGGATCATGCTTCACTAAAATGGTTAATGTCTTTTAGGGATGTTGAAGGTCAATTGGCTCGTTGGATTGAGAGGCTACAACGTTATGATTTTGAGATTCATCATCGTAAAGGTTTGTGTCATGGAAATGCAGATGGTCTTTCAAGACGTCCATGTATAAAAGAAAATTGTAGGTATTGTTCTAGAATTGAGTCTGGTAGAGAAGATAAAGAAGAAGTCGTTGCTCGAATAGTTTTAGGGGAAAAATTTCAAATAGACTGGCGGAAAATGCAGTTAGAAGATTCTAATGTGTCAGTGGTTTTGCGAGGAGTTGAATCTGGTCGCTGTCTTTTGAAGGAGGAAATTTTAGATAAGGATATTTCATTAAAAGTTTATATTTCTCATTGGGAAAATTTAGTTGTAAAAAATGGTATTTTGTTTAAAAAATGGGAGGCTCCAAATCTGAAATCTAGTGTTTTACAGATAATTGTTCCTCGAAGTCAAGTTAAGGAAATTTTGGAAGAAGCTCATGATTCTCCTTCTGGTGGTCATTTTGGGATAAATAAGACTCTTGATAGAATTCGAAAACGATTTTATTGGGCTACGTGTAAAAGAGATGTGGAAAATTGGTGTAGATCCTGTGAAGTTTGCATTTCTAAAAGAGGTCCTTCGGATAAAGGAAAGTCTCCGTTGCAAATTTTTAATGTAGGAGCTCCTTTTGAACGTCTTCAGATGGATATTTTAGGTCCATTGCCTTTATCTTCTTGTGGAAATAAATATTTGTTGGTTGTGGTTGATTGTTTTTCAAAATGGGTAGAAGCTTTTCCTTTAAAAAATATTAGATTTAGTACGGTGGCAGAAATTTTCGTAAAGGAAGTGATTTCTAGGCATGGTGTACCTTTAGAATTACATACTGATCAAGGTAGAAATTTTGAGTCAAAACTGTTTCAAGAATTGTCTAAATTATTAGGATTTAGGAAAACAAGAACTACTGCTTTTCATCCTCAATCTGATGGTCAGGTTGAACGTCAACACCAAACGATTTTGCAGTATTTATCTAAATTTATTTCGGAGAATCAGAAAGATTGGGATCGTTGGATTCCTATGTTTTTGTTGGCATATAGGACTTCTAAACATGAAGCAACAGGATTTTCTCCTGCAGAGTTATATTTTGGTCAAGATTTAAGATTGCCGTTGGATTTGTATCGTGGTTCTCCTCCTTCGGATTGTGTTAATCATAATTCAAGTAATAATTATATTTTTAATTTGCGGGAAAGATTAGATGAGATTCATCGACGTGTTAGAAGTTCAATGAAGGTTAGGAGTAATAGAGTTAAGGCATATTATGATCGGAATTCGAGAAATTTGTTTTTTGAAGTAAATCAGAAGGTTTGGTTATACAATCCTCATAGAAGTATAGGAAAAGCACCAAAGTTACAAAGTTTTTGGGAGGATCCCAAAACTTTGAAGTTGTTAAGAAAATTAGTGATGTAGTTTATTGTATTCGTCGTTCTCGAAAACATAAAAATAAAATAGTTTATTTAGATAGGTTAGCTTCTTATTATGGGAGGGATTAATTTTATTTTTATAGAATGATATCTAAATTTACTGAAATATACAATTTATTGGAAGAATATTTGCTTGTTTTTTTTCATTTTGTATTGTTGCAGTTAATGCAGTTAATGCAGCTGTGGTGC
>NW_022639644.1:97655-98236 GCF_010583005.1 Odontomachus brunneus
ACGTGTTAGAAGTTCAATGAAGGTTAGGAGTAATAGAGTTAAGGCATATTATGATCGGAATTCGAGAAATTTGTTTTTTGAAGTAAATCAGAAGGTTTGGTTATACAATCCTCATAGAAGTATAGGAAAAGCACCAAAGTTACAAAGTTTTTGGGAGGATCCCAAAACTTTGAAGTTGTTAAGAAAATTAGTGATGTAGTTTATTGTATTCGTCGTTCTCGAAAACATAAAAATAAAATAGTTTATTTAGATAGGTTAGCTTCTTATTATGGGAGGGATTAATTTTATTTTTATAGAATGATATCTAAATTTACTGAAATATACAATTTATTGCAAGAATATTTGGTTGTTTTTTTTTCATTTTGTATTGTTGCAGTTAATGCAGTTAATGCAGCTGTGGTGCATCAGCTGGTAGTCTCACTTCATCATCAACTCAGAAGTCCACTTTGCTTACGGGTTTTTTTTGGCATGGTGTTTTCCCGTAGGCCTTTACTGTGAGCAAAGGGTAAATGCCAAAGTGGGGACTTGGGGAGATCTCCTTTGGGAGATCGTTGGGACCATGAAAGTTATTCCCCCCCCCC
>NW_022639644.1:98246-98553 GCF_010583005.1 Odontomachus brunneus
CAAAGTGGGGACTTGGGAAGATCTCCTTTGGGAGATCGTTGGGACCATGAAAGTTATTTTTCCCCCCCTTGTCTGAAGACCCTGAACAAGGAAGGAACGAGAGTGAACAAGGACTTAGCAGAAATGGGAAACTTTGGTTGTCTTCACTGTCTTCGGATGATTCAAGGATCCATAGGATCTACAGCAGCAGCTGAGGTCAGAACGCAGACAGAACCCCGGAAGATACGGAAGATACACGTTTTCGTTAATTGTCGGGACGACAATTGAAAAGAAGGGAAGCAGTGTTGCGAGCGCGTCGCAGTATTGC
>NW_022639644.1:98658-98933 GCF_010583005.1 Odontomachus brunneus
AAGTCCGCGGATTGCAAGCCGGGATACGTAGCAACGGTTGCTACGTGAGGCTGGCTTGTTTGTTGACAACAGCTGAGAAGAGAGTCTCTCGATAGCCTGCGAACGGTGTGAACGTGTGGCTTGAATAGAGAATTTATATATCACGTTGCTGTTGTTTTATAATAAAGTTCTTGTTTATTTCTATATTCGTGTGTCTGGTCTCTATCCGCGCCCGCGAGTGTAACTATATATATATATATATATATATATATATATATATATATATATATATATAT
>NW_022639644.1:98963-99521 GCF_010583005.1 Odontomachus brunneus
TATATATATATATATATATATATATATCCGTTACGACCGTGATAATTAGAAACATTACACATTTCATTGGATAAAGTAGGCATATAATTATATCGGCAAGCCCTGCATTATTGGTCCTGCATTATCGGCCACGCGCGCCTTACGGGCAAGCAACCCGTCGTACTGATCTGTATGTTGACCCAACATCCTGTACAAATAAACATTATAAAGTAATGCACAAAAAAAGACAAAGAGTAACATGTAATTTTAAATTATCTATGTTACATGGAACTTGGTTTGCACATTTTAAATTAGGATTGCAAAAGGCTTGCCGTTTTATCGGCTACTTTATAATAATGAAATAACCATCTCAGTCTTTTCTGGAGCAAGAACTACAAATGAGTTCTGAAAGTGTAGTTGACTGGAAGAATTATTGTCGTGAGGTAACAATTATATTTTTTCAAGATATTAATATAATTATGATTTTTCTATCTTTTATATTTTTGTCTCTCATTACTAGTTGTTGTCAATGTGGCTTATGAAAAATAATACTAAAATTGGTGGTCCTGGACATATAGT
>NW_022639644.1:99531-99756 GCF_010583005.1 Odontomachus brunneus
AGGTATTTGGAGGATTTTAACGTGAAACTAAACACGTATTTGTTGTACCAGTACCTGATCGTTCAGAGACAACACTTTTAGATATTATACGTTGTCGAATTGCGCCAGGAACTACCATTTATACCGATTGCTGGCGCGGATACTCAAATTTAAAGAAAGAAGGTTTTGATCATTTTACAGTCAATCATTCAGAAAATTTCGTAGATCCAGTAACAGGAGTACACA
>NW_022639644.1:99766-100496 GCF_010583005.1 Odontomachus brunneus
TTGCGCCAGGAACTACCATTTATACCGATTGCTGGTGCGGATACTCAAATTTAAAGAAAGAAGATTTTGATCATTTTACAGTCAATCATTCAGAAAATTTCGTAGATCTAATAACAGGAGTACACACGCAAAATATTGAACGTTTGTGGCGTGACATGCGAGGAGCAATACCTCGTTATGGGATTAAAGAATATCATTATAATTATTATATAGTAGAATTTTTGTTTAAACGACTTTATACTTATTCCGATCGAATCGATAAGTTTTTCGAAATTATGGTAAAGATGTATCCACTAAATAACTAAATGAGTGAATAAATTCTTAAATACTTTAATTCTTAAAATATGGTAATACATGCTTTCATTTTTGCAATAAGATGAACAATATACCTGTATGGTCGTGCGGTGGGTGCATATGGTGCTATTTTATAGCGCACAGGTCGCCAAGCAGTGTGTGTGTGTAGCAGACATTTTCCTAGCTTATAAATTTGATGTTTTTGCATATGCGGTGTCTAAAAATAACATTTATTTTATAGAACTTTTGTTAATAACTTTTTAACAAACAATGACCCCCGATTAAAACCACTTGAAGGTTACTCAGGATAATGTCCTTGATAACATATCTCAAAAGCAAAGTGATTGGAGCTGAGAGCACTTGTCGGGCGGGCGAGCGCACGGGCGGCTAAGCAGGGTGTGTGTGTGTGTGTGTGTGTGTGTGTGTGTGTGTGTGT
>NW_022639644.1:100506-100998 GCF_010583005.1 Odontomachus brunneus
TTGAACGTTTGTGGCGTGACATGCGAGGAGCAATACCTCGTTATGGGATTAAAGAATATCATTATAATTATTATATAGTAGAATTTTTGTTTAAACGACTTTATATTTATTCCTATCGAATCGATAAGTTTTTCGAAATTATGGTAGAGATGTATCCACTAAATAATTAAATGAGTGAATAAATTCTTAAATACTTTAATTCTTAAAATATGGTCTTAAAAACATGCTTTAATTTTTGAAATAAGATGAACAATATACCTGTATGGTCGTGCGGTGGGTGCGTATGTTGCTATTATATATACATATGCACCCACCGCGAGCTCGCCCTGTCAGGCGGGCAAACGCACGGCCGGCTAAGCAGTGTGTGTGTGTGTGTGTGTGCGCGCGTGCATTCAATTTTGTATATTGTATAGTGTGTGCTACACACACATACACACACACTGCTTAGCCGCCCGTGCGCTCGCCCGCCCGATAGGGCGGGCTCGCGGTGGG
>NW_022639644.1:101008-101992 GCF_010583005.1 Odontomachus brunneus
TACCTGTATGGTCGTGCGGTGGGTGCATATGGTGCTATTTTATAGCGCACAGGTCGCCAAGCAGTGTGTGTGTGTAGCAGACATTTTCCTAGCTTATAAATTTGATGTTTTTGCATATGCGGTGTCTAAAAATAACATTTATTTTATAGAACTTTTGTTAATAACTTTTTAACAAACAATGACCCCCGATTAAAACCACTTGAAGGTTACTCAGGATAATGTCCTTGATAACATATCTCAAAAGCAAAGTGATTGGAGCTGAGAGCACTTGTCGGGCGGGCGAGCGCACGGGCGGCTAAGCAGGGTGTGTGTGTGTGTGTGTGTGTGTGTGTGTGTGTGTGTGTGTATGTGTGTGTAGCACACACTATACAATATACAAAATTGAATGCACGCGCGCACACACACACACACACACACTGCTTAGCCGGCCGTGCGTTCGCCCGCCCGACAGGGCGAGCTCGCGGTGGGTGTATATGTATATATAATAGCAACATACGCACCCACCGCACGACCATACAGGTATATTGTTCATCTTATTTCAAAAATTAAAGCATGTTTTTAAGACCATATTTTAAGAATTAAAGTATTTAAGAATTTATTCACTCATTTAATTATTTAGTGGATACATCTCTACCATAATTTCGAAAAACTTATCGATTCGATAGGAATAAATATAAAGTCGTTTAAACAAAAATTCTACTATATAATAATTATAATGATATTCTTTAATCCCATAACGAGGTATTGCTCCTCGCATGTCACGCCACAAACGTTCAATATTTTGCGTGTGTACTCCTGTTACTGGATCTACGAAATTTTCTGAATGATTGACTGTAAAATGATCAAAACCTTCTTTCTTTAAATTTGAGTATCCGCGCCAGCAATCGGTATAAATGGTAGTTCCTGGCGCAATTCGACAACGTATAATATCTAAAAGTGTTGTCTCTGAACGATCAGGTACTGGTACAACAAATACGTGTTTAG
>NW_022639644.1:102002-103207 GCF_010583005.1 Odontomachus brunneus
ATGTGTACTCCTGTTACTAGATCTACGAAATTTTCTGAATGATTGACTGTAAAATGATCAAAACCTTCTTTCTTTAAATTTGAGTATCCGCGCCAGCAATCGGTATAAATGGTAGTTCCTGGCGCAATTCGACAACGTATAATATCTAAAAGTGTTGTCTCTGAACGATCAGGTACTGGTACAACAAATACGTGTTTAGTTCCACGTTCAAATCCTCCAAATACCCATTGTCCTCGAACAATTCGTCCACGATTATATTTCCGTTTTCCAATTTTCGCTTCATCAACTTCTACTATATGTCCAGCACCACCAATTTTAGTATTATTTTTCATAAGCCACATTGACAACAACTAGTAATGAGAGACAAAAATATAAAAGATAGAAAAATCATAATTATATTAATATCTTGAAAAAATATAATTGTTACCTCACGACAATAATTCTTCCAGTCAACTACACTTTCAGAACTCATTTGTAGTTCTTGCTCCAGAAAAGACTGAGATGGTTATTTCATTATTATAAAGTAGCCGATAAAACGGCAAGCCTTTTGCAATCCTAATTTAAAATGTGCAAACCAAGTTCCATGTAACATAGATAATTTAAAATTACATGTTACTCTTTGTCTTTTTTTGTGCGTTACTTTATAATGTTTATTTGTACAGTGAAACATCAAATTATGGTTTGTAGTTTGCTGTTGCACAACGTTTTTACACTTTGGACATTTGATTTGACATAAAATTACTTTTTTATTACACAAATAAGTTAATAAATTATTCTAAATTATGCGTTAAATGAAGGAACTCGTATAGAAACATGTTGTTTCGTCAAGAGTACTAGAAAGTAAACACTAACAATGGTAAGCACGATAAACACGGTTGTATTGAAAGATAAATATTGGCATTCATGTAACAAGTAAAGAGAATTAAATTCCTCATATACACGATGTCTAATTTCAATGTATACTGTGTCCAAAAATAACATTCATTTTATAGAACTTCTTTTGTTAATAACTTTTTAACAAACAATGACCCCCGACTAAAACCACTTGAAGATTACTCAGGATGACGTCCTTGATAACATATTTCAAAAGCAAAGTGATTGGAGCTGGGTCCCTTATACGGAATATTTACCACCATGTCATTTGATGAAACAACACTATTGTTTTAAATAATATTTTTTAAAAGTTTCTCTCAAAATTTAGTAAT
>NW_022639644.1:103217-103324 GCF_010583005.1 Odontomachus brunneus
AAGCAAACCGACTCTTTGCCAGAAATGTGGATAAAATCATATCTTGAAAGTATCAGACATGCTCATGCATTTATGCGAAAGTGTCAAAATCAAGAAAAGATTGTAAT
>NW_022639644.1:103334-104719 GCF_010583005.1 Odontomachus brunneus
GTTTCTTATTGAATGTGAATCGTTATCCTCTTACAATCGTATTGTAAATGCACTTTGTGTGAAAACCATCGCAGATAAATGAAACAAGCAGCATTTTCCAATGCAAAACGTAGGAAAGAGCAAACCCACTCTTTGCCAGAAATGTGGATAAAATCATATCTTGAAAGTATCAGACATGCTCATGCATTTATGCGAAAGTGTCAAAATCAAGAAAAGATTGTAATGTAATAGTGAATAGTATTATAGTGTATATAAAGTGAATAATGTATCTGAATATTATATGATATTTTTGCAATAAATGAGAAATCTGAGAATTATAAAAATAAAAAATGTGCAAGGTGCGAAATATGCAAATATGCTCCATATGTAGAGCGACTTCCACATTACTGCTCGATGGAAACCGCGAGAAGGTGGTGGTTTCTTCCATCAGGAAGAAATGTTTAAAAAATTGTCTAATAAGTCACATATGATAAGTAACTATTAGGCAATTTCCAACATTTCTTAGGAAAATAGGATGCGGGGAAAGGATAAAGCAATCTCTAAAGCAATATTTAAAACAAAAAAAAATGGTACGCTAATATAACTGCAAAATAAATACGCCAAAAATAAAAACTACAATATTTACAGTTGCAATAATGCATGCCTTTGCAAATTGTGCTTATGAAATGTTTTGCATGTAGTGGAACGCAAGATGTAACTCGTAGATCTCTCTTTCGCTGCCAAAGTGACTCGTACATATTGGAAGCGTAAATAATAACAAAACCCAAAACTATACATATAATCGAAGCGCGAAAACTTCACATACAAACTTAGGTGAATAGGTATGAGGATGTCTTAAAGGACTTGCCTAGACGACGCTATTCCGCGTCATTCGTTCCCAGTTCAGTCCTCGAATGCCATCCCACACGACACAGCGCTCACGCTTCGACACAAAACATATCCTACTGTAGGAAACTAGGGCAATCGTCATGTATATAAATTAATATGTCTGTTTCTACATGTCGTAAAAAACTCGTATACCAGTGCATTTTAAGTATAAAGAGACGAATAGTTATGTAACGATAGTGGCAAGAAATTGTAAATTTCAATTGTTTCGAGCGACTGCTTGATAATTTGTTTCATTATATAGAACCGATAGGCTCTATTTTATTATATTATTCTATATCTATTTTATACATCATTAACGAGACTAGGCATGCTCGCGTCACTGATTGACAGGTAGAGCGGCATATCCATTCATTCGGAAATCTTATGGAGGAAGAATATAAAGTAAAGGAATGGTATACTGTATAATGTCGAATAAATATCGTATTGTTTATCAATTTTGCAAGCAATATATATTTCGGACGAATACACATATACGTTTATCTTTATTCTTTTTTTAT
>NW_022639644.1:104729-105664 GCF_010583005.1 Odontomachus brunneus
TACCTAGACGACGTTATTCCGCGTCATTCGTTTCCAGTTCAGTCCTCGAATGCCATCCCACACGACACAGCGCTCACGCTTCGACACAGAACGTATCCTATACCCCACAGTCTCTCCAGAACAGCATGTGTGGCCTCTCAGTAAAACTGCACCAGTCCACAAATCAATTTGTTATTGAAGCAAAAGTACATCTTCGTTTAACTCTAAGCCACGCCTCACAATATCACTAAAGTGTCACCACTCGTTAAAATAACATATTAATAATATGAATAGGAAAACATATTAAAAATATGAATATACAAATTGACACATTGATTGTTATACTATTATTATATTATAAAGCGTGTTGACAATATTCCTGACATAACTCACGTTCACTACTTGCGCGGTCCTGGCACATTCTCCGTTCAGATCTTCATAGTGAGTTCACTTGTGAATGCAACTTCACTTTCATTGTTGAGTAGTAAACAGAACAATATATAAGCGTTCGTTTACTTTCGTCTGCACGAATCCATGTCACTGTCAGGCATTCATAATGCTTATATTATGCATATGTATAATCTTTGATCTGACCGTTGTAGCATATGAATAAGTCATTAATAATGAAAACACGCTCTTATTACACTTAACAGTATACTTCTACTCGAGACAAACTATTTTTGGCACCACAATGCCTTTGTTAAAAGACCGCTACTGTAATTGCCAAATGTACAAAAATTATCGCTTCATCTGCATCCACAATAAACAGTGTTTACTGGGATGAGAAATAGCTCCGATAAACTCCGATATTATCCAAATATCCTTTTACTCGCGCAAAAGGCTTGGATAAATAATCTAAGCAATATACAGTTGACAATTACAGTGGCGGATTTGCAAGCCTTATACGTGTCAATCTTTTATTCCTGTTTAATATAAAATTCAAACGAGTGGAGACA
>NW_022639644.1:105674-106019 GCF_010583005.1 Odontomachus brunneus
CGGATTTGCAAGCCTTATACGTGTCAATCTTTTATTCCTGTTTAATATAAAATTCAAACGAGTAGAGACAGTTGTGATATCTTGTGAAATGTGGCTTTACGTTAAACATTAATGTACTTTTGCTTCAATAGCAAATTGATTTGTGGACTGGTGCAGTTGTGCTGAGAGGCCGTATATGCTGTTCTGGAGAGATTGTGGGGTATAGGATATGTTCCGTGTCAAAGTGTGAGCGCTGTGTTGCGTGGGATGGCATTCGAGGACTAAAATGGGAATGGACGACGTGAAACAGCGTCATTTAGGCAAACCCTGAAAAACTCCTACATACATATTCTCCATATTTGTTTG
>NW_022639644.1:106029-106586 GCF_010583005.1 Odontomachus brunneus
GAGGTGTAGGATATGTTCTGTGTCAAAGTGTAAGCGCTGTGTCGCGTGGGATGGCATTCGAGGACTAAAATGGGAATGGACGACGTGAAACAGCGTCATTTAGGCAAACCCTGAAAAACTCCTACATACATATTCTCCATATTTGTTTGTGAAGAATTCACACGCTACGATTATATGAAGTGTAAAGTTTTATTAATATTTATGCATACCAAACATACGATACTTCAGTAGAGATTGAGAGACCGACATGAAATATCTTGCCAGCCCATTACATGGAAAAGTATTCCATAAAAACTTGCAATTAACTCAAAGAAAACTAAAAGCAAAAAAGGCACCGAAGACATGCACATGTCTTACAAAGAGCAATATTAGCAGCCACAAAGCAATCCAAGCTGTAACTGAGTCTTTCAGAAACGAAACAGATGAACTCCACTTGTGATCACTGCTGAATTCTAGTACCACAACACAAAGTATATGCTGTGATATTAAAATTGAAAAATGAATAACATGTGCAGTTTATAAATTTGGTTTGTGACAGACTCAATTACAAATCCGAG
>NW_022639644.1:106596-109618 GCF_010583005.1 Odontomachus brunneus
CCGAAGACATGCACATGTCTTACAAAGAGCAATATTAGCAGCCACCAAGCAATCCAAGTTGTAACTGAATCTTTCAGAAACGAAACAGATGAACTCCACTTGTGGTCACTGCTGAATTCTAGTACCACAACACAAAGTATATGCTGTGATATTAAAATTGAAAAATGAATAACATGTGCAGTTTATAAATTTGGTTTGTGACAGACTCAATTACAAATCCGAGGACGTAGAGGGACTATTATTCACACCAAATAAACGCAAAGAACATGCATTCTTTGTATCGTTTGTTTTGTTCAAATTCTCGGATGCCATGAGAGCTAAATGTCGAGAATCAACTGTCATGGTTAGAGCTGTTTCTCCTCTCGCCCTCAGACATGATTTGAATACGCACAGAGCGTTAACGTGACTCGAAGAAAGGGAATTACGTTTTTTTGTTTTTACGTCTGTCAACATGGAAAATATTCTTTCGGCATCAGCATTAGAATTTGGAAGAAATCGTATAGCATTGACTAATTTCATAATTGTAGGATACTTTAATTTACCATTCGCGTCTTTAGTTGTCATTATTATTTTCCATGCATCGTCGAAATCTAATGTCAGTATGAAGTCTTTTTGCTCTGATGCGAAATCCAGATGTAAGGATTGCCATTCTTTTCGCAACATCTCCTCATCAAATCCGCCGAATCGTTTGGCAACAACTACAACATCCTGAACAATGGTGTTTGGTTTGTTCTCTTTATTATCTTCTTGCAGAGCAAATTTCGGATCAAAAATCCGCAATTTGCTAAGAAATTCTTCTTTGACAAATAGTCTCTGACAAATTTCTTTAGCAGCGATGTCGTAGAATTTCAAACAATTAGCGTAAACTGATTTGACAATTTTACCCTAATCTTCTTCATTCAATCGATCAAGAAGATCTCGGCACGCTTGTCCAACCAGAACTTGATCAGGAGAGCGACGATTACACGCGAGTAAGAGATTAATTTTACCCATCGCAACAAATTCTAACAACGGTGCTCTTACAATGTTGTGAAGGACGGTTTTCAATAGATTTTCCGCGGATGACTGTAATAAATGAACTTTTGTTTCTTGAGCTTGAAATGACGCATTAAATTTATTAAATGCGTCAAGAATATACTCTAAAAACAACAAGTATGCTTGGATTTCTGGATTTTGCATCATGAGCAGTAAAGAAGCCCCAGACTTTGATTTCTCGCTCGCTTGCTCTTCTTGCAAAAACACGTCTCTTCTTTCAATAACACGTCTAGCCAGCTTTTATTTAGTCTAGCCACGCATAAATGGCGAGAAAGTCATCGCGTTTCAGACAATTTTAAAATATTTTTATTATTGGTATCAAAATTAAATGCTTCTTGGAACTGTTTAAAAATATATGCACGTTTGGGACTGCTGGAGATGAACAATGCCACTTTGCGCAGCAATTCCTCGCATGCTTCAGGAATTGCTTTGCAAGCTGCATTTGCCACTAATGCAGATGAGTGACACGGACATGGCATTGTTATCAAATTTTTGCAATACTTTTCTAATTTGTTTTTAAATGATTCATATTTTCCTGTCATGACGGAGGCATTATCACATGAATAAGCGAGAATATTTTCGAACGGAATTTGTTTTTTCCACATTTCGGTTCTAAAAGTTATAAATAATTTGTCGGCACTGCAATCACTCGCGTCTAAATGAATTAATTTTAATAATTCCGTCCGAACATTCAAAGTTTGAGGGTCGACATACCGAACGAGAAATGTCATCCATTTATCATTTGTAATATCAGAAGTTTCATCGATAAATATTGAAAATTTGTTATTTTGTAAAGTATTTATTAATCGTTCTTGTTCGCGAGTACATAAGACATTATTTATTATTCGCGGCGCCTTTTTTTGATTCATCGTCATACTTCGCAAAACACCGGGATCTTTCCCGATATCTTGAAACAAAGCTAAAATTGCCTCTGCCGATTGAAACGGAATGTTCTTTTCGGCAATTAATGCTGCAAATTTAATTTCCGCGATTTTTTTACGATCTTTAAAAGACAGAGGCGATGTTTCCTCTAGCGTATTCAAATCTACCATGAGGCCTCTTTTCTGACACTCTGAAATATGTTTCTTCGTATCAGAATGTCGCCTCAATGCGTCGAGACCACACCGAAACGTTATATTGCAGAAAGAGCAAAAACAATTGTATGGATCATTCGGAATTTTCTCCAGCCACGGTTTGAATTGTTCATGTTCAAGCCATGAATGGCAAAATTTCCTCCTGCGAGATTCCTTTACAGTTGCTTGTGTCTCTTCAGAACAACCTTGCAATATATTATTTCGATGAATCTCTGATTCGGCATGTCGCTGTACTCGTGTTTTGCAAGAAAACGTTTTATTGCACATACAATAAAAATATTTACTAGTATCATTGGGAACTTCCCTTATCCAAGATTTATAATTCTCGTTTTCCAGCCAACCACGAGAAAATTTAAAGCGTTTTGCATATTTATCCATGCTGCAGAACGAAAAAATGCAAAAGAAATATTGCGACGAAAAAAGATAATACTAAAAAGAAATTAAGTGCAACTGTAAATATGTTTACAAGAATGCACACTTGTATGAAAAAAAAAACGCCTCAATAATAGAACCTACAACTACACCTTACAATAATTTTACAACTACGAAATACAACTAAATTATACATGCACTATTAACTTACAAAATGTTACGAAGCTCCTACGACACAATAAATAAGTATATCCAAAGGATAACTATCACTGCGTACGACATACACAAGCAAGAAATCAGGGGCTACTGACAATGGAAAAACAATAGCTGCGCAGCTCGCGAGTCGCGACGTATTCAGGAGAGTCGCGGTATTCAGAAGATAAAAGAAGAGCGGCGAAGACGCGACTACTAACGCGTAATAAACACGCCCCCCGCAGACACGAAAACAATAGCGCAGATTCGGTATGCGCCGAAAAGAGATCTTTTCTAATCGTTCTTCTAATACATTTTCCACATTATAT
>NW_022639644.1:110186-110567 GCF_010583005.1 Odontomachus brunneus
ATCACGTTCCATATTTAATCAAAAGAAAAAATAGCACTGCTCGCTTAAATGAATCTCTTCGCACTGAATTTTATTGACAAATGTCTAACCACTAAAATGCAGCCAGTTTCAGATGTCAAAATAAATTACACCTACAACTAACGTCATTTAACTATGAGCCGCAGGAACTAAGTTTACCACCTAATATTAAGAAAAATTCCTCTGTTAAAAAAGCAAAAGTGCGATTACTGTGCTAACAGAGATTGATGATTGTCATGGCAACAGATCATGGCAACAGTTAGCGTTACAAATCATTTGTTATTTTAACAGACATACATTGCTAGCGTCAAAAATCATTTGTCCCCGTTACAAAAGTGTTTATTAAATCAACAAGTGAAAATT
>NW_022639644.1:110978-111538 GCF_010583005.1 Odontomachus brunneus
AGTGGGAGCGACTTCGGTGCGAGTCGAGAGAGTGAAGGGAATATTCTTTTTCTCACTCTGCGCGAGACAGGCAACTCACGCGACGCTCGACACGGATAGACGGAGCGCTCAGTGTGTGCATAAGGGGAAGGCCGCATAGAGGGGGTACTCCGCTTTGCAAGTCGAGGCTCGTAATCCCAGCTTTGGTGACCAGTAGTATATCGCTTGGAATCGAAATTATCGCAGGAGGATTCATGAAAGTTTGGAATGTTGTTGACAACCTTCGATATCTAGTAGTTTATACCCTTATAGAAATATCATACTAAGAATCATTGATAATTACTTATTTTCAGTATTAAAAATACTGGATAATAAAAATACTGGATAAGGGTAAGACATGAGAAAATTAGGAATATAAGTATTTTTTTGTAAACATTATGATTTTCTCATTTTTCATCTTCGCATAATAATTCGCAGTATTTGATTATTATCAATATTTATCAGCGATTTTATTATCAGTATTCACCAGAAATTAAGTACTGGCCAAAAAATTACTGAATTACTGGTAATATTTAATCACT
>NW_022639644.1:111548-125696 GCF_010583005.1 Odontomachus brunneus
TTATCAATATTTAACAATGATTTTATTATCAGTATTCACAGAAATTAAGTAATGGCCAAAAAGTTACTGAATTACTGGTAATATTTAATCACTAATAATTTTTCAGTATTTCTTAGTATAATATTTCTAAAAGGGTTATGCCGGAACCGTAAAATATTTAGTAAAGATTTTTATTTCAGTTTTTGTTTTCTGGACAATGAAAGTATCGGTACAATTTAAATTATAGTTCTTTACGGTTCTTCCGGTTTTATAGACTTTATAATGTTTCGGTACGGTTTACGGTTCCGACAAAAAATATCGATTTTCAGACGGTTTTTGGTTCCGAAGGATATTCCGAAGGATAGAGAAATATTCTTACATATAATTGCAGTACATTAAATATAAGAATGAAAGTAAATTTCTATATTCTAAATATATCCTGAAAATATATAAAAATGGTATACTATAAAGATATTACACAAATATTCTCAGTATATTATGTACGATTACAATATGTGAATGTAATATTTGAATGATATCATGTTCCGTTAGGGTTACTAATTATTTTTGTTATTTGTATTTCAAATTCAGTAATGTTTTACATCAATAGTACTTCTAAAATAGTACTTGTTAGTGGCAATCATTTGTAACGCTATTTACGTTCACTGCGGGATATGCTGCGAGTTGATGCGGTCCGGTTTCGTGGCAGTGGTAATAAATTGTGAAGACAGTGATATAAGTATTAATATGATATTTATTCTACTTTAAATTGCTATGTACAATGCGTATTTCTATCTCGACGCCGTTGGTTTAATGGTCGAGTTTTTGCGCTCGCTGTGCGAGTCTGTTGACGTTTGCCGCGGATGATTCGGTAACGCCGGGGTCGCTGGCGGCCGCGAGACGCGGTCGGTGTTATGACGCGTCGATTGTCTTGCGCTCTCGGCGAGATGTTTATGCTCGGGTCTTTAATTCCTGTCGCGGCGAGATCCGTTAATCGGCGAGAGCAATAATGCTCCGAATGCGTTATGCCGCGGTGACTCCCGACGAGTCGGAGTCCGTCGGGCGGTCGAGCGGAGTATCGGAGGTGACGCGTAGATCGGTCCTACGGGTCGACGGAGCGATATCGAGAATATCGACTCTACGAATCCAATGAATCGACGGAGCGGTATCGAGGATGCCGACTCTACGTATCCAACGAGTAGACGAAGTGGTAATTAAGGATGTAGACTTTACGTATCCAATAAGTCTACGAGGATGTCGACTCTACGAATCCAATGAGTCGGCGGAGCGGTATCGAGGAAGTCGACTCTACGTATCCAATGAGTCGACGGAGCGGTAACAAGAATGTAGACTTTACATATCCAATAAGTCTACGAGGATGTCGACTCTATGAATTCAACGAGTCGACGGAGCGGTATCGAGGGAGTCGACTCTACGTATCCAATAAGTCGACGGAGCGGTAAGAAGAATGTAGACTTTACGTATCCAATAAGTCTACGAGGATGTTGACTCTATGAATCCAACGAGTCGACGGAGCGGTATCGAGGAAGTCGACTCTACATATCCAACGAGTCGACGGAGCGTTATCGAGGAGGATCTAGGAGGCGGTACTTTTGGCAGCGGTATTTGCGAGGATCTTCTGCTGTCGGAGCTTGGCTCAGTGGAGTGCCTCGGAAGACTGCTTCATTCCAAGGTTTTCGCGCTGTCTTTTATACCGATTTCGATTTATGCTTCGGTGTTTATCGATTGTCGCGTTCGGTCGGTGGTGTTTACATCTTCGCAAATTAATGTTTCGTAGCGATCCGTGTCGTTGTGTTCGCGGCTTGTTCTTTTAATCGCGGACGGATCGTTACACATTAATACTAGAATTTGTCTTATTGCATATTTCTTATATTTCTTATACCGTTTTTTGGAGAAAATACTAATTTTAAATTTAATATTCGTACTTGTTTAATTTTGTGGTTTTTTTGTTTCATTAAAATTTATATTCTTAAACGAAATATCATTTTTTAAAATAATGAAAATGAAATCTTTTATATCGTTCAAGGAAATCATGTCATTTGATGAAACAACACTATTGTCTTAAATTATTTTTTAAAAATTTCTTTTAAAATTTAGTAATTCGATTTGTTTAATTCGGATTTTCTTGGATTTTTTAATTTTTTTTTTGTTTAGATTAATCATTAACATTCTGATAAAAATCTAAAAGTAATTATCATTGGTTCACTACATTATATCAATATTCATCGTATATTGAATGTTGTTGCATTATTTCAATATCTATCAGTAAATTATCCAACAAAAACTAAGTAAAAATTATATAACTATTATTTGATATTTGCTAGATATATTATAATGTACTATAAATACTATAAGGGTACATTATATAAGCATAAATTGTAAGAACATCGTTGGAGTCATCAGGGTCACCGCGTGTGCGCTGGATCATCAGATTAAGCAACAGTTTATCGCAGTCAGGACATGGTTGGGTGACCGGTGGTATACTGCTTGGGATTGAAATTATCGCAGGAGGATTCACAAAAGTTTGGAATGTGTTGACAACCTTTGATATCTAATAGTTTATGAGACATGAGAAAATTAGGAATGTAAGTACATTTTTTTAAATATTATGATTTTTTCATTTTTCACCTTTGCACAATAATTTTCAGTATTTGATTACTATCAATATTTAACAGTGATTTTATTATCAGTATTTACTAGAAATTAAATACTGACCAAAAAATTACTGAATTACTGATAATACTTAATTACTAATAATTTTTCAGTATTTCTTAGTATGATATTTCTGCCCAAACCTGCGCAAACAGATTTCGAGCAGAACTTGTTATCAACTTTTGATGGCAAGTAAATAACAAATTTAATGCAGGATCTGTTATATCAAATCTTGTTGCCAAATTGCCGCCAGATATGCGGCAGAGCTTGTTGTTGGAAAATTGCTGCAGATTTGCAGCAAAAACCGCGCAGAACTTGTAGCGATTTGACGGCAGATTGGCGGTAGAAACCGTGCAGACCCTTATAGAAATATTATACTAAGAATCATTGATTAATTACTTATTTTCAGTATTAAAAGTACAGTATTTAGTAATATTCTGATTCAAATACAGCTTTTAGTACTCAAGTATTTCAATATTTAATGTTACAAATTCTACCATATGATTGATTTCAATACTTAAATATTGATATGTAATACTTCGTCCAGTGATAAAATACTTACGCAGAACATTGTCATAATATTACAAATATCAGTGTCGGCTC
Source organism: Odontomachus brunneus (assembly GCF_010583005.1). Lineage (NCBI taxonomy): Eukaryota > Metazoa > Arthropoda > Insecta > Hymenoptera > Formicidae > Odontomachus > Odontomachus brunneus. Next base: position 114,804 of record NW_022639644.1, read on the forward strand.
ATGGATTCGTGACACTGATAAACTCCGCGAACCGTCGAATTCCAGGGCCACCGAAAGGCTCAGAATCGACACTCGGGAAGGGCACTCCACGCACCTTCCACCACGCAAGCTGAATCGTGCTTTCGCCTTAGAGCAAGCAAGATTCCTACAGGTAAAGTCGTCGCGAGCAGACTCGTCATCCTCGATTCGAAGTGACGCTCCGTAGCAGCGTAGCTTCGACACCGCGCCTTCAGTATCTGCGTTAGGATCATACCGTCGTCGCTTCACAGGAACGCGAGACGATCTCTGTGATAATCGGGAGCGATCTTCAGAAGGGAGATCGGACGAATTCCGTTACCGCGACGCATAGAAGCGTCCGCGGCACAGAAATCATGGCAGAACGAGCCGAGCTCGTTCAATCATAAAGGATACTCCGAAAGCTAAGGTCCCGGGTACGAGGACCGACGGCCGCATCGTATACACCGAACCAAATCAAATCTCCGCGATAGGAGATCGAAGGGATCGCCGCTAAGGCAATACCCCGCGTGCAGCTACACTACAGTCTCACCGATCGTGGACATTGTACGATTCCGGAGCGCAGCTAAAATCGCTGCAAGAAGTTGTGAACCGCGATTAAAAAGACAAGACGCCGAAAGAAACGTCAACAAGACGAACTCGCGAATACGCGACACTGACACCGTCCGCGTCCCGTGCACCGCGCGTCACATCTCGCGAACCGGCGTCTACCAGGTGTAGAAGTATGAAACCGGAATTTTTTTATACAAATAAGACGTCTGTTGTTCGAAAGTGATAAATAATACTTTATTCAAAATAATTTCCACTGTTTTGAACACATTTTTCCCACCTCTCTGGCAGTTTATGAATGCCGTGCCAAAAAAACTTTTCATCTTTTGAAGCGAACCAGTTATCTAGCCATTTTTCCACATTTTCATACGAATCGAAGCGTTGGTTAGCGAGAGCGTGTCCTAGCGATGCGAACAGGTGATAATCGGACGGAGCCAAGTCTGGAGAATAAGCCGCATGCGGTAGTAATTCCCAACTGAACGACTCGATCGTTTCCTTGACCCGTTTTGCTGTATGTGATGGGGCATTATCATGGAGCAAAATGACATTGTGTTGCCTTTTTGCATATTCTGGTCGTTTTTTAGTCAATGTTCGATTTAAATCGATCATTTGTTGTTGGTAGCGATTAGTATTGACGGTTTGACCAGGTTTCAGCAGTTCATAGTTCATAGTTCATAGTTCATAGTTCTTCGTTCCTCACGTCAAAATCACCACTTTTGAATTTTTTAAACCACTCGAAACACTGAGATTTACCAAGAGCATATTCACCGTAAGCTTCGACAAGCATTCGATGTGATTCTGCAGCAGTTTTCTTTAAATGATAACAGAAAATCAATGCTGTCCGCAAATCATAGTTAGTAGGCTCGAAACGTGACATGTTTAAGGTTATACAAAAATATACTAGAGAATGAAAGTTGGGGTTATGTTTGTTGACAATATTCGTCAGCTGTTAGGAGAATATAATAGCGCGGCAGTAGCGGTCTTACGGTCACTAATCTGAACGCTGGCACCATTTATAGGGGAATTCCGGTTTCATACTTCTACACCTGGTAAACAAGCTTCTGACAGGCGATACACAAACGACCAAAACCAATGGCGTCGACACGTATTATTTGAGACCTATATTGTAATTATCATCAGCCTAGTATTTAAATATATTATTCATTATTATTATTTAAAACACTGCTTCTCAATTATTCCGCCTATCACGAACCGACGAGTGATCCGAAACGTGACGCATCGCGGTCACAATACTATATAAATTTAATTAATTTACCAAAAAATTTAGTAAATTTCCTTTGTAAATTCGCACTGATTTTTATCAGTGTAGGGATAATACTGATGTATATAGGGTGTCCCACGTAAGACATACGAAAAGAAAAATATAAGTAGAACGCATAAAGGTGAACAAAAATTGTATAGGTTATTTTTCAAACAACTACGTAAAATTTCGAGATATTCATTAAAATAGTTGGGCATATCAGAGCGCGGCGACACGGCAGGCGGAACATATCGCTCGCCGCGGCCGGCGAAAAAAATGGACGATTGCTCGCGGGCCTATCTTATAGGCCAGAGAGGTGGACCGTTTGACATACTGAAATGAGTAGCTCCGTGTATGCATCCGTGTACGTATGCTCTTCTTCCATTTTCTTTGCCGGCCGCGGCCAGCCGTATGTCCCGCCGGCCGCGTCACCGCGAACTATTTTAATTAATATCTCGAAATTTTACGTGGTTGTTTGAAAAATGACCTATACAATTTTTGTTCACTTTGATGTGTTCTACTTATATTTTTCTTTTTGTACGTTTTACGCGGAACACCCTGTATATTTTTTTACTACTTTATATTGTTCATAGAATTTTGTTATTATTTTTCTTGTAGTAAAAATACCTCCGAAAACCACTTTCCCATTTTGGGAGGTCCCGGTTATAGTAATCGTACCTTTTTTACTATTTTTTCCCGTATTAATATTGATCATGGAATTTTTTTACTATTTTTCTCGTATTCCTCGTTAAAAATACTTCCAAAAACCACTGTCATATTGACAGGCCCCGATTATTGTAATCGCCCCCTAGATTTTATATAAAGACATTATAGAAACGGTTTAAAATATTTTTTATGTATCATGTATATAAATTTTGGGCATACGCTTATAAAAAATGTACGAGTATTCATTCAAAAATCCCATAAGATACACTTTATAGAAAATTATAGAAATCTTATATGTTCCCAGACAGTACAAAATATTCTAAGAATATTCCAACAAGATGATTGCTACGTATCCAGAAAATATTCGGAAAGAATATATTGTTTTAAGAATGTTGTGAATATTATTTGAATATTATTTGCTAAATTCTCAGAATATTTTAAGAACATTTTAATAACCTCATATCACCGAACATTGTAGTAAGGTTATGAGTAGGTTACAAGTAAAATACACATTTTAATGAGCATCCCAGATACAACATAAAATCATTTTGATGTTAAGATGATATCATTTTGACATCAATGTCTTCCCTACTGAAAAATTTCTGTTGAGATAACAATAAAATTCCCAATTCAATTCTCAGTTGAATTCTCAATTGAATTCTCAAATACCGTTTCCGCAAAAATTCGTATAGAAGATCTCAATTGAGTTATTTGTATCTGATGGAAATAATTTATTGAAAATATAATGAACTTTTGCTGAAATGCTTTTGAAAATCATTCACAATTTTGACCCAATTCGATTAAAATTTTATTATAATTTAATTATTGGGAGTGTGAATAAGTTCTCGCCGTTTCACCATCAGATGGCGATATAAAAATTTTGTGTGTATAATTCAAGATGATGACGCATCTATATTGAAGTTCTATAACCTATGTTTAAAATCAGTGCTTGTCTTTCTATTAACCTATAAAGAACATTTTCTTTTCGTAGCTTAAAACATGTCAAATTTCGTGCCAAATAAATCGTTTTTGCGGGAAATTTTACTGCACTACTTTATTCAGAAGAAATCTGCAGCTGAAGCACATAGAATTCTTGTAGAAACCTATGGTGATTATGCTCTGTCGGAAAGAACATGCAGAGATTGGTTTAACCGATTTAAAAATGGTGATTTTGATGTTCAAGATAGAGAACGCAGTGGTGCACCAAAAAAGTTTCAAGACGAAGAATTGGAAACATTACTTGCTGAAGATCCATGTCAGACGCAATCCGATGTTACAAAATCATTAGGAGTTGATCGAACAACAGTCTCGAAACGTCTGACAGCATTAGGAATGATACAAAAGGAAGGATTTTAGATGCCATACGAACTGAAGCCGAGAGACGTCGAACGGCGTCTTTTCACGTGTAAATAGCTGCTTCAACGACAAAAAAGGAAAGGTTTCTTACATCGTATTGTGACTGGTGATGAAAAATGGATATACTACAGTAATCCCAAGCGTAAAAAATCGTGGGTTAAGCCCGGCGAAGCAGTAGCATCAACGCCAAAGCGGAATATCCACGGTTCCAAGCTCATGCTCTGCATTTGGTGGGATCAGCTGGGGGTAGTGTATTACGAGCTGCTCCAACCCAACCAAACCATCACAGGAGAGCTCTGTCGATGACAATTGATGCGTTTGAGCCGAGCATTGAAAAAAAACGGCCGCAATATGAGCAAAAACATGATAAGGTGATTTTACTGCATGATAACGCTCGGCCGCATGTCGCGTCACCGGTCAAAACATACCTGGAAACGCTGAAATGGGAAGTCTTACCCCACCCGACGTACTCTCCAGACATTGCGCCTTCTGATTACTATTTATTTCGATCGATGACTAACGGCCTGGCTGAGCAGCACTCCACTTCGTATGAAGAAACGAAAAAATGGATCGATTCGTGGATAGCCGCAAAAGAAGTGTCGTTTTTTCGACGTGGAATTCAAATGCTGCCAGAAAGATGGGAAAAAGTAGTCTCCAGCGATGGGCAATACTTTAATTAACTTGTTTTTTTATTATTTTTTTAAAATAAAGGATTTATTTTCATAAAAAACGGCGAGAACTCATTCACACTCCCAATAATATTCATTTCAATAATTTCATTAATTTCAATAATATTTAATTAAAAATGTAGAAAAATTCAGTGAAAAATCATTATTAATTAAAATATGGTAGATTGAGAAAAATATAATGAAGTATTATTTTGTCTAAATAATAAAAAAAAACTGTAATTTCATATTTTGTGTCGTTTCATTTATTCGTAAGATTCGCGTGGTTTTGATCCCGTGTCACACGGTCACCCATCTTTAGATGACTATGCGCTGTTTAATACCTAACCTCAACGATCGTACGGGAACTGGTGATGGCAATGCGCTGTAACGATATCGTGGTGGATTGTATTTACAATATACTCTTATAGCGTTTAAAAATGTAATGACATATTTGTCGGTAAATGTTTCAAAGGACGTAACAACAATCACAATGCGATTAATATTGATACAATGTTGTATAACTGGGTGGGACCCCATTGACCACTATACGATTGGACACAGATTGTAATGATTGGTTCGACCTAGTAATTCACTAGATAATTCTTTTCATCGGTTGGTTGTGTGTAATCGTACCGTGGTCTATCGGGACGTTCCCTGTATAACTTTAACATACAACATGCTCGCAAAAGAGAGAGAATATTCCTTCTTTCTCTCTCTTTTGCGAGCACGTTGTATGTCAAAGTTTGATTAGTTATATAACATTGTATCAATATTAATCGCATTGTGATTGTTGTTACGTCCTTTGAAACATTTACCGACAAATATATCATTACATTTTTAAACGCTATAAGAGTATATTGTAAATACAATCCACCACGATATAGTTACAGCGCACAGAGCTGCCAGATGTGGAACCGAGTACGCGTAACTATAGTGCGTGCGGCGCAGCGCACACAAGCGAAGAACTGTGTACGTGTGGACTGCCTATTATGAACTATAGTGCTTGGCGCTTCGGTCAGACTCGGGCGGTGGAAGAGTGCAGACGTACAAACTGCCGTCTCTCTCCCGATCTATAGTTGTAGCTAACGCTGCAAGCAGCGAGAATCATGTCTAGGCCTATTTATTATATCTCGACGCTCGCGTGTTGCTTCTTGTATGTATATACTATTACTACTTAACTAATTGTTACATTAAATTGAATGTTTCTTTACATATAAAATACACTTGTCAACAAAATTATCGTATAGGTTAATTTATGTTGAAATGTCGCACAATTTTTAATAAGCATAATTCCGCGAAACATTATTGTACTTGAAAATTTTTTTTTATTTCAAAAGTGAAGTCTGTACTTTGAGGAGCATATTAGTCAGGAGCATATTATTAGGAGCAGATATTTTGAAATTATTCTCTCCCCTTTCCGTAGTTTTTTCACAAGTAAAGACGTGTTGCGTCTCCAAAAAATTGCACAATGTGACATATCCTACGTGATGGAATAAATTTTTTTCGTAAATTTTATGATAACCATCGTAAAGTACAGGGTGCGGCGCCAAAATCTGGAGAAAATTCAATTTGAAATTCTCGCCGTTCTATACCACTGGTAGATGTCGCGATTAGCGTTCAAATAGCTTGACGCATATACTAAACCATCATAACCTCGAAACAGTCGCAATGTTGAAACCAATTGCGGAGTATAACCGAAGAGCCGCCATTATCGAAAGTGTTCGCGCTGGGCGCTCGGCGACAGAAATTATTCGGTTCTTCGGGTACCCGAGATCGACTGTGTATGATGTCATCGCAAAGTACAATGAATCGGAGAAGTCCAACGAAGGTTTTGCAACACCGGCGAAGAAAACCCACTCGAAAAAGCGCGTTGTCAGGACGCCCGACATCATTCAACGGGCTCAGAAGGTGATTTTTGAGGATCTAGGGCAGTCGGTCCGAAAATTGTAGTCGATTGTTGGTGTGAGCGAGAAAACTATACGTCGAATGGTCGAGGAGGACCTCCGCTACAAGTCTTACACAATTAAAGTGAGACAGATGCTTTCCGAAGCCGCCAGGACAAACCGAGTTGAACGCTGCAACCTGCTTTTGTGTTCCTTAACAGATTTGAATCCTTTGGACTTCTATGTATGGAGCGTAGTTGAAAAGATCACGAACAAGTCCAAACATCCAAACGTCGCATCACTGAGAGCCGCTATTGAAGCGGCATTCACCGATATGGACCGTGACACGTTAAAGCGCGCCTGCGCACGCTTCAGACCGAGAATGGAGGCGGTCATTCAAGCAAGCGGGGGATATATTGAGTAAATGTGTTCTTTATGGCATTACAAACAATGTGGTTAAAAAAATTTTGTAAACCTTTTCGTTTTTGCAATAAAAAATATGTTTGAAAAAAATGTATAATTTGTCCGGATTTTGGCACCGCACCCTGTATAGTCTTTTCCCTACAATTAAGATGAAAAGCGGATTTGTGCGGTTTTTTGCGGAGTTGCGAAAAAAACATCAAAGTTACCTATACATTTTTGTTACTACTTCATTTGACGCACTCTATTGAGTGGAATGAATTCTTTTCACAAATATGACGATAATCATTTTAAAATATCAGCGTTTCCTTATAAACAGAAAAATAAAGAAGAGGTATACATTTCTTTCTCGATGTTGTAAGGTGTATCAAAGTTACTTATACATTTTTAATCAGTTATCGTGACGTGCACACACACGCACGTGCAGCACACACACACAAACACATAATGCGCAAGACCCGACCAGCAACCTCCCCGTGGTACGTATCAGTAATGTTAATGCTAACAACGGTAACTGATTAAAAATTCATCATCGGTACATTTGATATGCCGCGGAACAAAGTCATGCACACTTCTTCTTAATTTTTTTATTTGCAAAGAAATGTTCATATTTTACAATGGTTATCGTAAGATTTGTAAAAAGAATTCATTCCAGTAGAATGCGTCAAATAAGCGATTTAAAAAAAATGCATAGCTAACTTGATATGTCGCAACTGTGCAAAAAAAAATCGTAGATATCCGCATTTTTTTTTAATTGTGGAGGAAAGGCTATACTTAACGATAGTTATCATGAAATTTACGGAAAAATTTATTCCATCCCGTAAGATACATCAAATTGTGCAATTTTTTGGAGACGCTACACGTTTTTACTTGTGAAAAGACTGTGGGAAGGGAAGAGAAGACTTTACTCTTGAAATATTACAAAAAGATTTCAAATACGATGTTCCGCGGTATTATACTCATTCAAAATTGCGAAATTTCGACATGAATTAACTTACGCGATAATTTTGTTGACGAGTGTACATAAAGGAACTAAGGAAATAAAGAGCAGAAAGAGCGTTAATAATACAGAAATGATATAAATCTATTCTTGGTCAACATTTACATATTGCCTTTAAAAAAGTATCGTTATTGATGTATAAAAATTGATGTATAAAAATTGATTGTGAGGTACACGTGCGTGTGTCTGTGCACGTCACGATAACTGATTAAAAATGTATAAGTAACTTTGATACACCGTACAACAACGCGGAAGAAATATATACCTCTTCTTTATTTTTTTATTTATAAGGAAACGCTGATATTTGGAATGCTTATCATCAGATTTGTGAAAAGAATTCATTCCACTCAATAGAGTGCGTCAAATGAAGTGATAACAAAACTGTATAGGTAACTTTGATATGTTTTTTTTGCAACTCCGCGAGAAAACGCACAAATCCGCTTTTCATCTTAATTGTAGGGAAAAGATTATAGTTTACGATGGTTATCATAAAATTTACGAAAAAAATTTATTCCATCATGTAGGATACGTCATATTGTGCAATTCTTTGAAGACGCAACACGTCTTTACTTGTGAAAAGACTGCGGAAAGAGGAGAGAATAATTTCAAAATATCTGACTAATATGCTCCTTAAAGTACAGACTTCACTTTTGAAATAAAAAAAAATTTCAAATACGATAATGTTTCGCGGTATTATGCTTATTAGAAATTGTGTGACATTTCGACATAAATTAATCTATGCAATAATTTTGTTGGCGAGTGTATTTTACCATTATTTATTGGTATGTGTAAAAAAACATTCCATTTAATGTAATAATTAGTTAAATAGTAAAAGTACGCACACGTGAGAAGCAATACGCGAGCGTCAAGATATAATAAAAAGGCCTAGGCATGATTCTCGCCGCATGCAGTATTAGCTATAGCTATAGGTCGGGAGAGTGACGGCAGCTTGTGCGTCTGCACTCTTCCACCGTCCGAGCCTGACCGAAGCGCCAAGCGCTACAGTTCATGACAGGCAGCCCACACGTACACAGTTCTTCGCTTGTGTGCGCTGCGCCGCACGCACTATAGTTACGCGTGCTCGGTCCCACATCTGGCAGCTCTGATTACAAGGAGATACCACAACTTGTTAAATCGATTTCCAAACGAATCATAGCACGTTAGACAGCTGAAATGTTGAGCATGAAGATCCTAACGGGGTTTGTGCAAGTGGTCTTTTGTTTGTAAGAAATAATAGTATAAAGTTCGGGTCGCGGAGCTATAGCATACATAGGGCTATAGTTACGGCTTTCTTTCAACGAGGCGATGTGGCTGAGGGAACTAAGATTCGCGCGCCGAATATTTTTGGGCCGGCGGCGAACGTTCAAATCCCGTCGATGACTTGTCCATGTGCAGTTTTTTTTATTTTTTCTTATCTTACATGCAATTAATGCTTTCCCAGTATAATATATTAGTTTTGAATCTTTAGTGTTTATGTTATTATTCAGGGATAATTAGGGATGTATCAGGCTTGTTTAACGTAAACATTACATACATAATACACACATAATTTGCATTGCTTACAATAAAATATATTTTTTATATATCATTTTCTTATTAAAATTGTATAAGATGTAGTAAAAATAAATGGTTTTGCCTATTATTTTTGCATGAAATTATTTGGCATAGTTATTTAGCATAGTTAGAATAATCCGATTTAGGTCAAATATGCACCGTTTTGTTCGATAACTTGTTGCCATTTTGAAGGTAATTCCATTATGCCCCTCTCATAGAAATCCTTGTCCTTATTGGCAAAAAACTGGGACAGTCGATTTTCACAACTTCTCTTGAGGCGAATTTTTCACCAGCAAAATCATTCGCCATAGACAGGAATAGGTGGTAATCACTTGGTGCCAGGTCTGGACTATAAGGTGGATGCATAAGAACCTCCGAACCAAGCTCCCGGAGTTTCTGGCGAGTCACTATCGATGTGTGTGGCCTGGCGTTGTCCTGATGGAACACAATTCCTCTCCTATTGGCCAAAGTTGGTCGCTTCTGGGCGATTGATTCCTTCAGACGGTCCAATTATTGACAGTACAGGTCTGAATTAAGAGTTTGGCCGTAGGGGAGTAGCTCATAGTGAATGATTCCCTGCCAATCCCACCAAACACACAGCAAAGCCTTCCTGACCGTCAATCCTGGCTTGGCCACCGTTTGCGCCGGTTCACCGCGTTTCGACCACGACCGTTTTCGCTTGACGTTGTCGTAAGTGACACACTTTTCATCACCAGTCACCATCTGCCGCAGAAATGGGTCGATTTTGTTGCGATTCAGCAGTAATTCGCAGATGGAAATTCGGTCCATGAGGTTTTTTTGCGTTAACTCGTATGGCATCCAAACATCGAGCTTCTTTTTGTATCCAGCCTTATTCAAGTGGTTCCAAACGGTTTTTTGTGCAATGCTTAGCTCCTGGGCAATCGAAACAGTGCTTACATGACGGTCGGACTCGAGGATTTCCATTATTTTATCGACATTTTCGACAATTGGCCTTCCAGAGCGTGGTGCATCTTTGACATCAAAATTACCGGAATGGAATCGACGTAACCAAAATTGCGCGTAATTGGCTGTTACAGTATCAGGACCATAAACACTATTCACATTTTCAGCCGCCTGGCTTGCGTTTTCGCCTTTATCAAAGAAAAACTGTAAAATATGGCCTATTTTCTTTTTGCTGGTGTCTATCTTTGACGCGCGCTCAAACAATACTGAGTCAAACAATCACAAAACTGTCTGAGAAGTTTTTTTAGTACGAAATTTTATCTTTCTAACACCATCTAGCGTAAACCGATCGCATTTATACAACGCGAAATACACATTACTTAAGCCATCTATTAGAATAATAATGGATTTCTTTTTACTACACCTTATATAAAACATTGTATAAAACATTGTCACATAATAAAATACTTGCTTGTAAAACTTACACGTTATAAATTTGTTATTTTGTCGCTATGTTGCGGATGGGATGCTGTATAAAAACATGCATGCAGTTGGTTTGTAATGTTTCATTTGATTTTATACGGCATTCCATACGCA
>NW_022639644.1:125706-135612 GCF_010583005.1 Odontomachus brunneus
TATGTTGCGGATGGGATGCTGTATAAAAACATGCATGCAGTTGGTTTGTAATGTTTCATTTGATTTTATACGGCATTCCATACGCAATATTGCGACAAAATATTTGAAATTTATAACGTGTAAGTTTTACAAACAAGTTTTATTATATGACAATGTTGTATACAATGTTTCGATAAAAAATAATGTATTAAAAATATATTTCATTGTAAGCAATGCAAATTATGTGTGTACTGTTAAATAAGCCTAACACTTCCTTAATTTTTTATCCCTAATTAATAGCATTGTAACCGCGATGCGTCGCGTTTCGGATCGCTCGTCGGTTCGGGTTCGTGATAGGCGGAATAATTGAGAAACAGTGTTTTAAATAATAATAATGAACAATATATTTAAATAATAGGCTGATGCTAATTACAATATAGTTATCAAATAATACGTGCCGACGCCGTTAGTTTTGGTCGTTTGTGTATCGCCTGTCAGATGCTTGTTTAGACGCCGGTTCGCGTGATGTGACGCGCGGTGCGCGGGACGCGGACGGTGTCAGTGTCGCGTATTCGCGAGCTCGTCTTGTTGACGTTCTTTCGGCGTCTTGTCTCTTTAATCGCGGTTGACTTGCAGTGATTTTAGCTGCGCTTCGGAATCGTATAATGTCCACAATCGGTGAGACTGCAGTGTAATTGCACGCGGTGTATTGCCTTAACGGCGATCCCTTCGATCTCCTATCGCGGAGATTTGATTCGGTTCGGTGTATACGATGCGGCCGTCGGTCCTCGTACACGGGACCTTAGCTTTCGGAGTTTCCTTTATAATTGAACGAACTCGGCTCGTTCTGACACGATTTCGGATGCGATGAAACGGTGCTGCGGACGCTCCTATGCATCGCGGTAACGGAATCCGTCCGATCTTCTGGAGATCGCTCCCGATTATCACGAAGATCGTCTCGCGTTCCTGTGAGGCGACGACAGTATGATCCTAACGCGGGTCCTGAAGACGCAGTGTCGAAGCTACACTGCAACGGAGCGTCACTTCGAATCGATGATGACGAGTCTACTCGCAGCAACTCGACCCGTAGTGATCTTGCTCGCTCTAAGGCGAAAGCGAGATTCAGCTTGCGGTGGAAGGTGCGTGGAGCACCCTTCCCGTGTGTCGAATCTAAGCCTTTCGGTGGGCCTAGAATTCGACGGTTCACGGAGTTTATCAGTGTCGGCGTCACGAATCCGTGAGCTGACGGCGGAATGATTACAGTCGCCAATCGACGAACGGTAATTTGCCAGGAACGGAGTAGAAGCGAGTGTCGATGACACTAATCCCTGCAACGACGGCGGAATGATTACAGTCGCCAATCGACGAACAGTAATCTGCCAGGAGCGGAGTAGAAGCGAGTGTCGATGACACGAATCCGTGCAACGATGGCGGACTGATTACAGTCGCCAATCGACGAACAGTAATCTGCCAGGAGCGGTATCTGGGGATCTCTTTCGAAAACGGAGGATCGGAATCTGATTCTCTCAAGAAGAGCGCTAGATCGCATCTGATTCTCTGGCGAGAGCGGTCGATCGAATCTCTCGTGATTACGATTACGCGGCGTTTTATACTTTGCAAATCCCGCTTAATTCGCTATCTACCGCGGTTGTTCGATAGTTCGAACGGTCGCGTTGTTTACATTTTTAGAGGACGCGTCGTCCCCTTGCGCTTCTGATTCCCGTTGTTCTGCGATTATGATTACTCGTAGCGATATGCTTTTTCCGTAACAATCTATACGGATCGTTACATCGCATAAAAAGTATAAAAACGAAAGATATATTCAAAACTAATATAGCATATTGGAAAAACATTAATTACATGTCCTAAGGTAAGAAAGAATAAAAAAAACACCGCACACGGACAAGTCGTCGACGGAATTCAAACGCTCGCCGTCAGCCCAAAAATGTTTGGCGCGTGAGTTTTAGTACACTACATAGTCAGCTCCGCGACCCAAACTTTATACTATAATTTCTCACTAACAAAGGCCCACTTGCACAAATCATATTTGACTATTGATGTTCAACATCTCAGTTATTGAACGTGCTATAACTCATTCGGAAATCAATGTAGCAGGTTGTGGCATCTCCTTGTTAGATGTGGCACTTCTTATGCAAGCGTTTCTCCCCGTCCATTTGCATGCATACACACATACATCCATATAAGGGCGATCGTCGAATTTACTGGATGTCAAACGTAACCTTATACAAATCGTTGAACAGGATAACACATACAAACGAGAGTCGCGTATATATTCACTTCGATTTAGTCGTAACATAGACTGAATATAAAAGATCAGTTGTGATGATAACGAGAAAGAGTTGGATAGCGAAACTCGTACTTCCGTTTTTCTTTTAGCGCGCAATCAGAAAGATAAGGTATTTGGTTTTAACATTTTCTCTCTATTTATCTAATATTTTATGTTTATTTTAGGCCGAGCTTTGCTGCTGAAAAATTGAACACGCTCGGTCTATTAATGAAATATATTATTCGGCCTCCAAGTACCGATTATACACGGTTCTCGAAGGTGTGCGCTATCTGCGGAGTTAGAATATATATATATATATATTTTTTTTTTTTTTTTTTTTTGGAAATGGTTATGGTACATTTCTTGAAGTGAAAAGTAGCAGTATTTTCACTCAATGTAGTGAAAGTAGTGTCAGTCGAAATCATTAGAGTAAATGTTTCATTCCAAATGTGAAGTGTAGTTTGATTCCATAGGAGTAAATGTTTTAATCGATTCAAATGCATAAGATTTACTTTTACTTTTGACTAAAAATAATCACTCAATGGTTGAAATAAGAGAATTCATTCTATAGGAGTGTGCTTTACTTTACATGTTTCTGGCAACAAGTATTATTGAAGGCAAGAGAACCATACATGTAAACCATTGGCAAGAAACACACGTAAAACAAAAATTTCTGTACACATAGGGTGCTTTCTAATTGCTTAACACATCTGGACACATACGTACACAAAACCTGTTTATTGGTCACATATTATCTAAAATATCTTGTAAGATAATATAACCAATAAATTGGTTTTGTGTAACATACAAAACGTAATTGGAAAGCACCAATACTTACTGACAAAAAGTACATGTCAAGTGAGACAAGTGTGGCAATAACAATTGAGAAATACCTCATACGGCAAAAAAGACATATGTGGCAGTTGTTACTGACAAGCACCATACATCTAATAAGATGACTCTGCTTATAACTAATTATAACTAATCTATTAGTATACTAATATACTAATTATAACTGCTTATAACTAATCTGCTTATAAATATATGCGAAGTAGCATACATAAAAAAAGACGACTCTGACAGTAGTTACTGACAAGCAGCACACGTGAAATAAAGCGTCTCTGCTTGCCATTGCTGCAAAGCAGCTGACGTCAAGTAAGACAACTCTGCTTGTAATTACTGGGAAGTAGCACAAAAAACGACTCTAACAGTAGTTACTGGCAAGCAGCACACGTTAAATAAGGCACCTCTGCTTGTCATTACTGCAAAGCAGCTGACGTCAAGTGAGACTCTACTTAGGTAATTATTAAGTTTAGGCTCCTCACCTTCGATTTTGACGAAACTAGGCTCAATCGACGCGTTTTTTTTTTTTAAAAGAAACAACTTTTTCCTCTAACAAAATCGTCGCTCTCTTCCGCAAAGCGAGATATTTAGCGTTAAAGTTAAGAGCTCACTAGGTTAGGAAATCTGTCACTCCGACGATATGTAGCGACGTGTAGCTGCCCACGGTCTTATGCGCATGCCCGATGGTTACATGCGCATGTACCAGCGCTACTACATAGAGCGCACGAAATATGAAAATTATCAAAAAACAAAAAATAGTGCAATATTATTATAACATTACTGGGAACAATGTCGGGCCTTATAGAATTCGGTCGATTGACTGCATGCAAAGACAAGCTGATAGATTTTTTAATTCAGTACGGTGTTTTAACATCTAGTATCAAGTGCAACAATTGTGGAAATAATATTAATATTAATAAAAAAACGTTAATGTACAAATGCAAAAGACGGTACTATATTAAAAATGTACATAAGAAACGTGTGTCGAAGCAGTTGCGATTTCAGCCGCAATGCTACGGCTGGTACCTGATTTAGTAAAAGTCATCTAGACGTGGGAACGGTTTGCAACATTGTTGCATGTTTCCTGTTGTTAAGATATCCCCGTCTAATGACACAGTAAATGAAACTGGCGTTTCAGCATCCACAATTATAGATTGGTTTAATTTTTGCCGAGAGGTAAGAATATTGTAAAACAACATATCACGTACATATTATATATATCTTACTAAAATATAAATAGTTCAAAATATTAAATTTGTTTCATATTACAGGTCTGTGTGCTGTGAGCAATAAAAAACAGCGAGAAGCTCGGTGGGCCAGGACGTACGGTGGAAATAGACGAGGCAAAAATTGGACGAAGAAAATATAATCGTGGTCGCCTGATCAAAGATCTCTGGATCTTCGGAAGATATGAGCTAGAGTCAAAGAAGATTTTTATCACTCCAGTTCAGGATCGGATAGAGACAACACTTCTGGCATGTATAAAAGAGTGGATTCTGCCAGGTACCACCATTATTTCAGACTGTTGGAAGTCTTATAATTGCTTAGACAATGAAGGCTTCCAACATTTGACAGTGAATCACTCATATAATTTCGTCGATCCTGAAACTGGTAAGTAATGTGAAAAAGTTGCATATTGTATAATAAGTTGCATATTGTATATGTGTAACGTATTTTTAGGTGCACATACGCAACATGTAAAACGTGTTTCAAGAAGGGTTCGCGTAAACATACCAAGATACGGGACCCGAGAAGATCACAAACTTGGATATTTAGCCGAATATCTATTCAAACGCGCCTATAGTCGCTCAATAAGGATAGGAATTTTCTTTGACATCATTGCGAAGATATATCCTCCATCATGTAGCTTCGATGACCAGCCAGGGACATCTACTAACCAGCCAGGGCCATCCGAATTCCAGGAAGAAACCTCCAATACCAGCGCGGAGTAGATACGTTTCTTATGTACATTTTTAACATAGTATTGTCTTCTGCACATGTCTTCGGTACATTAATATTTCCTTATTAATATCAATATTATTCCCACAATTGTTGCACTTGATACTAGATACTAAAACACCGTACTGAATTAAAAAATCTACCAGCCTATGCAATATAATAATAGTTATATTTATAGTTATATTTATAGTTATAGTTATTATATTTTAATAAAACAATTTTTATATCGTTTACCAAAATCTTTATTAAAACCCGAAAGCATTTTTTACACGATCATGCGCTACATTTGAATACATGTTATAAAATATTAAGTATAAATTATTAACTATACTAGCAACTTGCACACACACAATGAAAAAGGGGATAAATAATAAAATTATAAAATCTGTCATACCATCTATCTCTAGCTACGTAACTGGGGGGTTTCGTCCCCCAGACCCCCCTAACATGGGGAGTGGAGATTATAGTCTTTTGTGAGAAATTCACTCTTTAGCTTAAGCACAAGAGACTATAACCCCCACCCCCCGTGTTAGGGGGTCTGGGGGGCGAAGGCCCCCAGTTACTTAGCTAGAGATAGATGGTATGATAGATTTTCTAACCTAACACGCCCTCAGATTTGTCTATTAATATCTCGCTTCGTAGTAGAGAGCGACGATTTCGTTAGAAAAAGTTGTTTCTTTTAAAAAAAAAAACGCGTCGATTGAGCCTAGTTTCGTCAAAATTGGAGGTGAGGAGCCTAAACTTAATAATTACCTATAACACGACTCTGATAATAACTGACAAGCACCATATACGTCACAATTGACGTATGTGGCAATTGTTACTGAGAAGCAGTACACGTCAAATAACACTACTATGGCAAGTAACAAACGTAAAGAAAAAGTTGCATCTGACAGTAAATACTGATAAACCGTATACTAATGTACACTAATGTACACTAATGTATACTAATGTACACATTTAAAAAGATGCCTCTGTTCCCAATTATTATTATGTACATACCATTTTGCTCGCATGAGTATTTTTTTTTCTTCATGTCCCAACTGTTTAGCTGCTCTCGGAAACCGAGAGTCGTACTTGTCGTATGTTGTCGTATGTTATCGGCTAAGAGGTTATGTACACGCACCGACGTGTATAATGCGGGAGCGGTGCACTTGGACACGGTGCATTTGGACACAGCCAATCACAGCACCGTATGATTAGAGACATTTGTAGGGTACCTTGGAACAGCGACTTGTGATTGGACTGTGTCCAATTGCCCCGTGTCCAACTGATATACACCCGTATAATGCTGCCCGTATGACTAGACCTTTGCGCCGCCGTTTGTCGCCGCCGCCGCCGATAAATTATTATCCGCGGATTCCGCCGCCGCCGATTTTGAAATTTTCGCCGAACGCCGCCGCCGCCGAAAATTAAAACGGCGTGCTGCTATAGGTGTTCTATCAATGTTCTATATACATTGGTTGAAGTATATTATATTGTGTAAAGGCCTTCACACACAGAATTCCGTAACGACATGTGGTGGAGGCGCCGGGTAGAACCTAATCTACCTGCATCCACTACAAAGAAAGAAAATCAGTGTTCAATCAGTGAAGGAGGGCAAGGCTGTCAACGTCACTTAGGAGTCCTCTCTCTAATCTCGAACTTACCACTAACACACACGAAACGTAAAGCAAAATAAACTCTTTACTACAGCAAACTTTCTTACCATTTCTTCACAAATACCTTACAAATTCTTTACAAAAATCTTACAAAAACGAGGTTAGAAAGACGGCGCGGAAACAGGTTCATACGCGGTACGCACGGATTGGGTAGACCTGGCTACCACACGACAGGCACACCCGCGATTTCACGAAAGAAACTCTCCGGACGTGCCGGTGAGGAGTCGAGCCCGCGGCGTAACGGCACAAGGCCCGAAGTGCCACGCACGCAATAACAACACGACACGCACGCAGCGGTCACGACACGACACTCACGCAGCGGTCACACAGCGCGCTCGCGAGACGCACACACACACTCGTCGCAAAAATGCAAGAGCACTTGCATTACAGAAACGACGATACGCGAAGCTGCTGCGAGGAGAGGCGCGCCGCGTGCAGCAAACGCAAAAGGTTCACTCGCTGTGAAACAAGTAGATAGACAGAGAACGCGAGTCGGTAAACAAAGAAGCCGGCCGCACACGGGAGACACACGTGGCGATCACGTGCTCCAAAGGTCGCATGCGGCACGCAGTTCCGCGATGCACGCAGGATTCCGGACCTGCAATATTGTAAGGCCTCGAGACGGCCTGCAGCGAGCAGCCTGCTGCTGCACAAGTACCCGCGCAATAAACGCGAAGGGCGAGAACGCACGATTGGCACGAGAAATCACGCGCGAGACCGCACGCGGAGAAAGCTTCCGCGCTGCATGGCGTAGCCGCACACACCGAGCGAGAACGAGCTTGAACAGAGCTATGCAGGAAGCACTACGCGAACTCCCGGCAGAAACATTCCGCACGAAAAGTCTTGAACGCGAACGAATGCGGAACGCGGCCGTGGCGGACCAACCTTATAGGCAAAGCGCAGGGGACGGCGACCTGTTGACGAGAGAGCGAGAACTGAAGCACGGGTTACTCTTAAAAGCAACTCTCTTCGGAACGCGGCGATAGCGCGAACAGCTGGCGCGGCCGTAGCCGCTGCTTGCGACGATCGACGCGTGATGGCAGCTGCTGTCCGCTTCGTGAAGGAGTCCGCGAGCCCCGCGAAGGCGGGGGCGCCACAGACATAAGACGTAACCGTAAGGAAATCGATCAATCATAATTGAATGTACATTTCCACTTGGATGCATTCAAGTTGCTCACTCAATTGTGATTGGTCGATTTCCTTACGATTACGTCTTATGTCGTTACGAAATTCTGTGTATGAAGGCCTTTAATCATGAAAAACAGAAGAACGTGATTCATAATCTTACGGGATTCTTGGGCTATAGAAAGCAATAGTAACATACAACGTGCATAATCTGCTTTTAAGCGGTATCTTCCGCAAGTGAAAAGAAGTGCAAAATTAGTGCGTTCATGAATTTTGCATGTTTTTGTTTATATATGATTTTTGTGTTTTCTTTCTCTCAGAGGAATTTATTACACAATTTAATACCTATATTCCACAGAACATATTTTTTTGATAGTCATGTAAAAAAGATCTCCATCTCTCTTAAAAAGTGTCGAAAAAAAACGTGTCAACAAAAAGGTAGAATGTATACGTATATGTTTATGTTATAGTCTAGATTATTTTATTATTATTTTGTAATATTAACATTATCAAACTTATCAATATTAATATTTTATTCTTTTTAAACAGTTTACAAAATGTCATTTATTAATGAAAAAGAAACTGAAGAATTAGATGAAATTATAAAAGATACCAATGAATTCAAAGAAAATAGAAATCTTGTAATAGATATCGACAATTCCACTCGTACTCGAAGTATCGCCAGAGAATATTTTGGTATGCTAAAAGATAATGAGAAAGGCATTATAATTGACAAATTCCATGTATATTGTAAGATGTGTTTTATGCATCCTGATAGACGAAAAATTTATAGATATAAAAGAGCAGTTAGCACTGGAAATTTACTTTCCCATTTGAGAGAAGAGCACAATATTAAATCAACACATTTATCAAATCAAAAAATCAATATTAAAAGATTCTTTAACTCTCACGAACAATCTAAACAAAATAAGTTTTCAAAAATTACTGATATAAGAAAAGAACTTTTTGATAGCATAACCATCTGGTTTTGCAGAGATTTTATCTTATTTTATGAAATTGAAAAAGATGGACTAAAAGATTTTTTAAAAATACATGGTATTGTACAAAATGCATCAGATTTGCCACACTCAAGTACATTATCTCGTAATTCACTTTCAAGAGTATATGATGACTGTGTATTTGCTGTTAAAACAAAAATAAATGAAGATAATCCAAGTGCAATTTCATTAACTATGGTTGCATGGACTGATAATTATCGTCATATTCCATTTATGACGTTTACTTTACATTGGATATCACCTACAGAAACACAGTTGAGATCATGTACATTACAAACAAGCTTTTTACCACATCCTCACACAGCAGATAATATTGTCGAAGAATTAAAAAAGGTGCTAACATATTTTAATTTAAATAACAAGATTATAACTCTCGTAACTGATGGAGGAACAAATATGATTAAAGCTGCAAGAGATATGAAAATCGACAGGGTATCTTGTATTGCACACGGACTTCACAATTTAGTGATGATAGACACTCTGTCCAAATTACCAGAAATTAATAGTTTTATAGCTAAAGCTAGAACTATTATAAAAATTCTTACTTTTAAAACTCAAGATATTGAAAAAGCAAAAGAAATTATGCAACAAGAGCAAATTAATAACATACTTGATAATGCTGAAAATCTGGAAGAGATTTTGGAAGCTGATGCAAGATTTGACACTTTTCAGTAATAACGAGCATTCATATGCGCAGACTTTTCCTTCATTTACGACATCTTCAGGATTACATAAAGATGTATCAACCAGATGGAATAGCACATTAGAGATGTTGGCAAGTCTACTTAAAAATAAAGGTAAGCTGAATGCTAATGCATGTAAAATTTGTATCTAAATTTGAATATTTAAACTTATAAAATGTTATTTATAATAATTTATTGTTTTATCTTAAAATTATATTTAAGTTAAAAAATATAAATATAAATATTACTAAAGAATTTTTTTTATAATTTGTTCTAATAAATTATATTTTTTATTTATAATATATAGCTATTAAATATATACAATACAATTTACATTAATGTATTTACAT
>NW_022639644.1:136446-136727 GCF_010583005.1 Odontomachus brunneus
GTACTATTATACCCTCCCTCCATTCCTCAATCCAACCTTCTCCTTTCCACACCTTACTACATATTCCCCATATCCACTCCTCCAACCCCTCTCCACCATACCTCCAAACCTCCCCCGGAATCCCATCCCCTCCCGCGGCTTTCCCATCCTTTATCCCCTTTATCGCTTCCCTTATTTCCTCCCTCCTCAAATCCTCCTCCCCATCCTCCCTCCTTACTCCCCCCGTTCCTCTTACCACCCTATAACCCACTCCTCCCAACAGTCCCTTACAATATTCTTCC
>NW_022639644.1:136844-138432 GCF_010583005.1 Odontomachus brunneus
TTAACCTCTCCGCCAAAACCGTCGCGTATATCTTATATAGGGTCGGCGTCAATGTCACCCCCCTGTAATCCTCCACCTTATCCCCCACCCCCTTCTTTTGCACCGGTACTATTATACCCTCCCTCCATTCCTCAATCCAACCTTCTCCTTTCCACACCTTACTACATATTCCCCATATCCACTCCTCCAACCCCTCTCCACCATACCTCCATACCTCCCCCGGAATCCCATCCCCTCCCGCCGCTTTCCCATCCTTTATCCCCTTTATCGCTTCCCTTATTTCTTCCCTCCTCAAATCCTCCTCCCCATCCTCCCTCCTTACTCCCCCCGTTCCTCTTACCACCCTATAACCCACTCCTCCCAACAGTCCCTTACAATATTCTTCCCATCCCTCTATTCCCAACCCCCCATTTCCTCCTCTCCTTCTTCCCCTCTCCTTTCTCACCACTTCCCACACTTGTCCTTCCGTTTTTATCAACTTCATCTCCTCTTCCCATCTTTCATTCTCCTCTCTCTTCTTCCTCTCCAATAACCTTTTATAACTCCCTTTCTCTTCCCCATAACTTGTTCCATCCCCCTCACCCTTCCTCCACTTCCTTAATTCCTCTCTTACCTTTCTTTTCCCTTCTACACACTCCTCATCCCACCACCCTTTCCTTATTTCCCTATCCCCTCTCCCCCCCTCTTTCAATATCCTTTGCACCTTTCCTCTCATCTCCTCTCACATCTTCCCTACCTCCTCATTGCCTACCCTTATATCCCCCATCCTCTCCTTAAATAACTCTTTCCCCTCCCCCGACGATCTTCATCCCTTACCTTTCCCTCCCCTCCTCTCCTCCTTCCTCCCTTCCCATCCTTTACTTCTTATCCACACTACTATTGGGTGATGATCCGAGTCTACATTGTCCCCCACCTCCAACCTCTCTATCCTCCTCCTCATCTCCCCGTTCCCCAACACTAAATCTATTACCGTCTCCCTTCTTCCTCCCGTATACGTCCACTCACCTTCCATATCTCCCTCCAACCCTTTATTAAAAATTTCCCACCCCACCTCCTCAATCGTCCCCAATACTATCTT
Organism: Odontomachus brunneus; assembly: GCF_010583005.1. NCBI lineage: Eukaryota > Metazoa > Arthropoda > Insecta > Hymenoptera > Formicidae > Odontomachus > Odontomachus brunneus. Next base: position 137,923 of record NW_022639644.1, read on the forward strand.
CCCCTCCTTATTCACTTTTTTATCTTTTGACCTCCTCCCCTCTCCCCTATCCTCCCATTCTTCCTCCCTTATCCCTCCACCCTCCTCCCCTGTCCTCGCATAAAAATCCCCTTCTATAATCGTACTCACTCCCTCCTCCTTCCCCTCCATCCAACTTCTTAAAACCCTCATCTTCTCTTCAATATCCCCCTTCACGTAGACCCCCACTACCCTCCATCTTTCCCCTCCTACCTCTACCTCCACTACCAAAATCCCTTCCATCTTCTCCATATCCATCCTTATAACCCTTATCCCTTTTCTGATCCCTATCATTATCCCACCCATTGCCCTGCCTTTCCTATTCTTTTTCTTTGCCATTTGAGACTCCCATCTATATTCCCTCGGTAGCCTTACCCTCATCCTTTCCCACCCTTTCCTATCCAGCCATGTTTCACTAAATACTATTATATCCCATCCCTCCGTCTCCTTCCAAAAATCCCTACCCTTATTCCCCAATCCTGCCACATTCCA
>NW_022639644.1:138442-140992 GCF_010583005.1 Odontomachus brunneus
TCTTCATATCCCTTCCTTCTCCTACCTCATCCCCTTCTCCCGCCTTCCCCTCTCTCTTCTCTACTCTTCCCTCTCCTACTTTACCTCCTTCCACCCCCCTGCCTTCCCTTCCCCCCCTGAACCTTCTCTAACTCCTCTTGTCTCCTTCCCCTCCTTCTCCAATCCACCAACCTTCTCCCTCCCTCTTCCCAATACCACGCTTTTCCATTAATTATTATCCTCTCCCCATCTATTTTCACTCTATTTCCCCTCCCCTCCTCCTCCCTTGCTATACTCCTCAATCTCCATCTCAATCTCCTCTCCTTCCACGTTAAATCCTCCTCTATCCACAACTTCTCCCCCCTCAGCTTCCCTTTCCCACTTAACACTCTCTTTCTCTCCTCCTCACTGCCCAGCCTTACTATTGCCATGTCTCCCCATTCTTCCTTCCCCATTTTCAACCTCCTCACCTCTCTCACCCTCACATCCTCCACAATCCCCTTTAAAATTTTCTCCACATGCTCTATTTCTTTCCCCTTTTCCAGCACAATTTCTTTCACGATGATATTATCCCTTCTTCTTTCCTTTTCAATCCTTTCCATTTTCTTTTCCAACTCCTCTAATTTCTCTCCCCAATCTCCTACCTCCCTCTCTCCTGCCTCTTCCTTTTTTCCCTCCACCTTTATTTCTATTCTCCCTATTCTTTCCTCTAACTTTTCCCATTCTCTTTTCTCCCTTACCTCCCCTCTCTCCTCCCACTTTTTTTCCAAATTTGTTATCCTCTCACCCATCCTCTCCCTTTCCGTCTTTCCTTCCTCCACCTTCCTTTTAACTTCCTCTATCTCTTTTCTTATCTCTCCCAAACTCTCCTCCACCCTACCCCACATACACCTATTCTCCTTCATCATCTCCCTCAATATCTCTTCTAACTTCCCTTCTTCCTCCTGCTTCCTGTTTCCCATCTTGGATCTCTGTTCCTTCCTGCTCTTTATATACCCCTCCTCCTCTCCTTCCTCATTCCTTCCTCCACTCAATTCTTCGAAGCTCCTTTTCCTTCTCAGAAAATAATCTAACGCTCCCACACTATTCCCTCTTTCCCTTCTCACTCTACCCACCGCTCCCTTACTACCCTTACCTACATCTACCACTTCCTCCATCCTTTAACTCACCTAAACCCAACTACCACCTCCCTGTTTTACCAACCCGTCTCTCTACCACTTACTTCTATACTTCACTAGATGTCACTACCCTCTCCTTCAACTCTCTCCAGTCATCACCTCACTCCCACCTAACCTCTTTCACCCGTTCCCCTTTTCCCTAATTTTCTCCACTCCCTCACTTTCCCCCCACACCCTTCTTATTCCACCATACTCACCTCCTCCCACACCACACTCACACACCTTCTCACACCCATACTCTCTCTCCTTCACTCACCAATCTCTCCAACTCACTGCCGCACACCTCACTCTGACCGATAAGCATACCCGCCGGAAACGGAAGTCCAATTATATAATATAATATAATTAATTATATAATATAATATAATATATAATATAATTAAATATAATTTATTGTTTAGAAGCGATAATACGCTGTTTGGAAATGAATAAACGTTATGATGCAATTCCTACAGACTATGGATGGAAAAATATGGAAGATATAGCAAACTGTTTAACAAGTATTAAAACTGCAACAGAAATTCTTTCTGTAGTAGAATCCAACAGTTAATCTTGCACTGTTATTTAGGTTTGTAATATATTTTTGAATATATAAATATAGTTTTATATATTTACATTTATTAAAATTTATATTTTCAAATTTTATAAATATAACTTTAAACATAATTTAATTCAAAATTTTTTAGGGCAGAAATTGAAAGCCATATGTGTGTGAATGAAAATGACTCAATTATAATAAAAATTTTTAAGGAAACTATTTTACAAAATTTGAAAAAGCGATTTCCAGTAGGTATTATAGGCCGGTTCTAACCCATGGTCCTCCGAAGGGGGGGTGAGGGGCGGGGGGGTACCGCGGGCGAGGGGGTATGACGTCACGGGGGGGGGGTAGTATGACGTCATCGCGGGGGGGGTATGACGTCACCGCGGAGGAGGGGGATTATCATCGGTCGGTAATTGGGGGGGCATGTTACCGACAGTCGGTAATTTTTACCGATATTATATAACATTTAATTTTTTACAACATATAATTTTTACCAACATATAATTACCGATAATACCAACGATCGTTAATTTATTACCGATATTATATACCAACATTTAATTTTTTACCAACATATATATTCTTTACATAATTTTTACTGTCATCTTTACATAATATTGATGATCGGTAATTACCGATATAATTTTTTCTATCTGCTTTCGATAGATCATTTTACCGATCTGCGGCGGTTTTCGCGACGGATTTTGCGGCGGTTTTCGCGGCGCCCGCGCCGCCCGCATCGCTCGCGTCGCCCGCGCCGCCCCGCGCCGCCCCGCGCCGCCCCGCGCCCCCCGTGCCGCCCGCGTGATTTTTTAGTCACAGCTGCAAACTCTAATATTCTGCAAACGTATG
>NW_022639644.1:141522-141760 GCF_010583005.1 Odontomachus brunneus
ACAAGATACCATCATGAAGATCATGGAGATATGCATATTTTGCACGTTTTGAAACATATAAAATCATGAGTATTACATCAGCGCATAGTTCAGTTGAGATCCAAGCAGCAACAGATACGGGACATGTGCAACAAATTGAACGGCTAAAATGGAGAAAGATTGGAGATGGCCAAAATCAAGAAAGATATCGATGGTGCAGTTTTTGCGTGACAGAGAACTCTGTTTGCGGGGAATAAAC
>NW_022639644.1:142140-142513 GCF_010583005.1 Odontomachus brunneus
GGAGATGGAGGAGGAGGTGGGGGAGGAGGATGAAAATGCGGAGGAGGATAATGGTAAGAAAGCACAAATAATTTCACATAAAAATTTTTAATTTTCTCTATATAAAACAAATAAAATTAATCTTTAAATTTCATTTCAGAACATATAGAAATAATCGATCTTAGCAGTGAAGAGGAGGAGGAGATGGGGGAGGAGGATGAAAATGCGGAGGAGGATAATGGTAAGAAAGTACAAATAATTTCACATAAATTTTTTTTAATTTTTTCTGTATATAAAGGCGTAAAATTAATTTTATATTTGATTTCAGAACATATAGAAGTAATCGATCTTAGCAGTGAAGAGGAGGAAGTAGAAATAGACGTTGAAATCATTA
>NW_022639644.1:142809-143631 GCF_010583005.1 Odontomachus brunneus
AGTTTGTAGTCCTCTCAAAAGCCTAGCAATGTATTGAGCGGGACACAATAATTAAAGTATTCCGCAAACATGTTTCTCGAGAGATCCCAACCAGCGTTCTTCAACAATAAATTTTTGTCACGAGTCAGCGATACATAGTTTTTGAGCGTGCTCGTTACTCCAACGTTTCTGCAGCGGTCAACCTCCACACCATTGAGTTCGTACCGGATTTCATCGAACAGAAAGGCCGCACAATTATTTGTCAACATCTCAACTGCATGGTTATCGCCTTCTATCCTCGTTTGCACAAACTTGCCCTCGATGTAGAGAAAACTCTCACATGGCAACGTGTACAAATCCTGCTGTTGTATCGGTATTCGTATCTCGTCACTGTGTCCAAAAGATGTATTGGCGTATGGATTGTACGTGTGAGTCTCGATCTTGACGATGCGATCGTCAAAGATCGGCTCACCGCCAATGTTCAAAATGTCGACCATCTTCACGTATTTTTTCGCACGATGGATCCCACAGATCTTAAAAATGCAATGTTGGCTGCGCTAAGTTTCTTATTTTTCTTGTTTATAATTGTCCTCTTGATGGGAATAATGTCGCTCACGTATTTAGTCTGACTCGCTCCGTTCAAGACGAGCATCTCAGGTGTCCTATTGCCGCCGCACATGCAACCTGACGATTATCTCTTCTCCGCGGAAATCAAGCAATCGACCGTTTTGATCCACAACACGTATCGTCAAATCCGATACGCTCCGTGCAAAGATCGGAAGATAAATGATCTGTGCAGGCGTTTCCGATATTTTATATCCTGGTGGTACATTAAGCGAAAAC
>NW_022639644.1:143641-143955 GCF_010583005.1 Odontomachus brunneus
TCCGTTTATATGGTGAAAGATAAATTCCACGACTTTCCATGCTGCAATTATGACGTTGTATCTCCTGCAGCTGACGCTGCGCAGCCTTGGTTTCGTTTACAGCCTTTGCAAACCCCGCCGCTCCACCAACTAGCGATCCAATCGCTCCCAGCGACTGGAGAGTAGACAGGATTCCATTTTGTTTTGCTATTGGAAATATTCGATTTCGTAATATTTTCTTCTTCGATGTGCTTCGCTTCTTTTTCATATCCATTCCGATTTTTGTCTTAGCCTTCATGCCCAAACGGCTGTAGCGGCGGCTCTCTCACCGAGAG
>NW_022639644.1:146692-146857 GCF_010583005.1 Odontomachus brunneus
TACGTGTATGGTGTGTATTTCAGCAGTGATGGAACGAAGCTCGGCGATACAAGTTTCGACGTGAATATCGATAATATAATCATTGGTGGTGTAAAGTACGCTGGAACATCTGGTCTATACGAGCTGATTTTCAAGAGAATTCCCGACGATGCCGTCTACACGGAG
>NW_022639644.1:147653-147911 GCF_010583005.1 Odontomachus brunneus
GTTTCGCTCCAAAAGAGAGGACCGCCGACGATGGACTATTACACGTGGAGAGGAGTACTCAGAAATTACGTACGCGATAACACTTTGTGCATGGTCACCTCCGACTTTGATGCGAGGTCGCGCAAGATACGACATGTAGCGCAACCGGAAGCCGACAGTGACGCTGTCAATAGACTCTACGTGGAAAGAGGTCTCGCTGCATTGAGAGAGCAACAGCAAGAATTTGAAAAGAAACAGGAGGAATTTGAAAAAAACCTG
>NW_022639644.1:151776-152581 GCF_010583005.1 Odontomachus brunneus
GAAACGTCAAACGAATGAATTATTACATTCCTATCCAAAAGGACCATGCAGAGACTGCTAATGCAAGGTAGGTTTTGCCTTTCATCATTTTTTCTTTCCTTCAATTAACTGTTTTTGTATATTATACATATAATTTTTATTCTTTTATAGCACTTCTTCCTCCAATCCATCTTTACGGTCTCACCATACAACTCGTATCTTGGGAAGGAGATATGACCTAACATCCACATTCTATAAATATCTAGAAATTGGAATCAATGTAGGACCTGTGTCTTGCGTGGAAATTATTCTTGGTAACAATCGCGGCAATCACATGATATTACCACATCAAATCTGGAAGGAGATTATGCACAAACGCACAGACTTCGATCGACTCCTGCAACAGGCTGAAACTTCGCCGTTTTGGATTCGCGACTATGTCATCAAAAGTGATAAAATACAAAATGCTAAAGTTCTGAAACTCACTCTATTCGGCAATATTTTATATGTTAAACGAAAAACATTGGATAGGTTATTTGTTTATGAACAATGTATTGACCATATGTATGGATGGCTTTGTGAGAATACACATCTTGTTGACACAAAGTTTAAAAAGTTTGTAAAGATTTTACAACAGAATAACATCACCGGCGTATGTTACGAGTCAAAAACCATTGATTGGGATTATGCTGCTAAAGTGATACGTGATAACGAGGATTTCGATTGCGACTCGCTTGTTGATTGCGAACTATTGGCTTGTGCTTTACCCGACATTGTACATTACGCTTTGGAACATGATTTGTAACCTCTAGTTTTAATAAAATCA
>NW_022639644.1:152591-152795 GCF_010583005.1 Odontomachus brunneus
TATCACGGGCGTATGTTACGAGTCAAAAACCATTGATTGGGATTATGCTGCTAAAGTGATACGTGATAACGAGGATTTCGATTGCGACTCGCTTGTTGATTGCGAACTATTGGCTTGTGCTTTACCCGACATTGTACATTACGCTTTGGAACATGATTTGTAACCTCTAGTTTTAATAAAATCACATATCGTATATATATATAT
>NW_022639644.1:153608-156203 GCF_010583005.1 Odontomachus brunneus
CCCCAATTACCGACCGATGATAATCCCCCTCCCCCGCGGTGACGTCATCCCCCCCGCGATGACGTCATACTACCCCCCCCCGTGACGTCATACCCCCTCGCCCGCGGTACCTCCCGCCCCTCACCCCCCCTCGGAGGACCATGGGTTAGAACCGGCCTATAATACCTACTATTTCCTATTCACGAAACTCATGTTTGCGGAGCACTTCTGGATCCAACTCTTCAAAACCTTAAGAGTGTTGCGGAATATCTCACAGACAAGCAACAATCTCCTGAAGAATTTTTAGTATATATGATCCACAAAATAGTTCCTTCAAATATTAGAAATAAGCAGGTAAGATTATTTTTATTTTTTAGTTATTAAGTTATTGCTAAATTTACACTGCATCTGATGTCTGACGTACGTCTGATGTGTAACATCAAACAACGGATGCAGTGTGAATCCAAGCTATGTTTTAAATCAGATAATTTAAAAAAATTTTGCTAATAAAATTTATTATTTGATTGAGTTATATTGTTATTATAGAAAATAATAAATATAACTAAATATATTTTTTGAATAAATATATGTCTATTTTTAATTATTAGTTGCACAAAGATTAATTTATTTTTTAATTAATTAAATTAATTTAAATTGATTTTGATAAGTATTTATAATATAAAGACTTACAAAAATCTAAATTTAAATAGAATGTAGATTAAATTATACATTGATATGTATTACTTTATATTTGCAACAAGTCAATTGCAATTCTAAGTCAATCATTAAATATAAGATTATTGTTTTTATAATATAATTAAATGTGATATGATATAATTACTTATGTTTAAGCCTGTGAATTTTATATAATAGGTATCTTATAAAAAAGCAGAAACTTACTCTAGTAATAAAACGTGTCAGCCTTCTGGAGTTAAAAAATTACGATTGGAATTAGCTGCAAAATACACAAGTACTATTGCTCTTGAAGATCCTATTCTTATTGAAGTTAAAAAATATTTACATATATCAGAATCTATTGAAGATCCTCTAAAATGGTGGAATAAAATGAAATTGTCGCTGCCAAATTTATATAAATTGATGTGCTGCATTTATGCCATACCAATCACAAGTTCGGAGCGTGCGTTTTCTTCTGCAGGTTTACTTATTACAGCAAAGCGTTCTTCATTAAAACCATCAAAATCTAATAAAATTTTATTTATTCATGATAATTTTAAATTAATAAAAGATATATATTTAAAATCAATAAAACAAAATAAGTTCTAAGTTGTAATTTTTAAACATTTTTGCTTGGCATATAACGTTTAAAAATTGAAATAAATATACGTTATATGTTAAGCATATACATTTTTTGTTTAGCATACATAATGTTTAAAAATAATTATATAAGTTGTGCAATTTAATAAAAGAAAAATCTTTTATTTGTAAGAAGTCTGATGGTTAAAGACTAATTTATATTTTATTTTTATGAAACAAATCTATATTTTATTTTTTTGTAAACAAGTTTCATATGTATGAAGTTTGATAGTTGAAGTAATTTATATTTTATTTTTGTTATATGTGATAATATATGTGATATTTAATTCTATAAAATAATTGTTATTTTATAGTATTTTTTCTTTGTAAGAAGATAAATCGTATTTAATAAATTAATAATCGTATTTTAAAACAAGTACTGTATTTTATCTTTATAATTTTATAATCTTATTATATGTACCCAGACAACACGCATGTGTTTAGATGTGTCTAAAAAAAGAATGAAAGACATCTTTTTATAGACGTTTTTTAGACTTTTCCAAAATACGTCTTAAATACATTTTTAAAATTTCTATTTCAGATATCTTTAAGACTTTTTACAAAAAGACGTCATAAAGACACTTTAAGACACTATCTAGATATTTTTTTTTAAGATGAAATAATTTACCTTTCAGACGTTAGGCGCTGATGGCGTTAATAAGATGGCGCTAATGAGCAGCGCTTATAAATTTTCTAAAAAGGTTTAATGATAAAATGTGCTATAGAGCTCGAGATACGAGCTGAAGGCACTGCGAGATATCTTGCAACAGTCTCCAACCGGTGGACGAATACCAAAAAAAAAGAAAAAGTTTAACGATAAAGGGCGACTTATAACCACAGTTATAACTTCGATGTAAATCGTCGTGTAGGTCTCTGGGAATAATTATAGCTGAGCAATTACTAGGACAATCTATTTGACTTGGTGTACAATTATTTCAATGCTTAAGGAAAGTTTTGAGCTTGATATTATGTGATACTAGCAAATATTTGAATGTCTTGCCAGAGAAAACAATTGTTATCACATTTATGAAGTATGAATTTATCTTTTGCACGTTATAATTTATAATAATAAATTTATATTACAATGTTATTATGTTTATTTATACTAAATTAATTTGTTCAATTATTTTAGAATTTATTTTTATTTAAAAAAAGATATATACCGCCGTTTGTCACCGCCGCCGCCGATAAATTATCATCCGCCGATTCCGCCGCCGCCGAAAGAGAAAATTTTCGGCGAATCCGCCGCCGCCAAGCTATTTTACCTCATACGCCGCCGCCGATATAAAATAAAACGGCGCA
>NW_022639644.1:156213-167812 GCF_010583005.1 Odontomachus brunneus
CACCTTACTCACCAGATCTAGCCCCAAGCGACTTCTTTTTGTTCCCTCATCTAAAAATTGCGCTCGGAGGACAGAGATTTTCGTCAAATGAAGAGGCAATCACCTTCGTGAACAATTATTTTGCAGAGAAAAACGCCGAGTACTATTTCGACGGGTTACAGAGATGGGAGCATCGCTGGGAGAAGTGTGTAGATTTACAAGGAGACTATGTTGAAAAATAAAAAACAATTTTCAGAAAAAATGACTTGTATCTTTGTTAGGTCGGAAACTTTTCAGACCACCCTCGTATATACCGCCGTTTGTCGCCGCCGCCGCCGATAAATTATCATCCGCCGATTCCGCCGCCGTCGAAAGAGAAAATTTTCGGCGAATCCGCCGCCGCCAAGCTATTTTACCTCATCCGCCGCCGCCGATAAATTATCATCCGCCGATTCCGCCGCCGTCGAAAGAGAAAATTTTCGGCGAATCCGCCGCCGCCAAGCTATTTTACCTCATCCGCCGCCGCCGATAAATTATCATCCGCCGATTCCGCCGCCGTCGAAAGAGAAAATTTTCGGCGAATCCGCCGCCGCCAAGCTATTTTACCTCATCCGCCGCCGCCGATAAATTATCATCCGCCGATTCCGCCGCCGTCGAAAGAGAAAATTTTCGGCGAATCCGCCGCCGCCAAGCTATTTTACCTCATACGCCGCCGCCGATATAAAATAAAACGGCGCACAGCTCTACGTATGACTCACACACGATGACGCGCACTCACACACTTCTTATCTTCAGCTGCGATGTTGTCACTATAGGTGCGTTCGGGGAGCTTGCTATTAAGCTGGTGGCACATAGAAAAACTTAAGCAGTAAGACGTAAGCAGTAAGCAAATTGACCAATCACAGTCATTGATCTTACGATCCATCTTACGATCCAAGAATCAACGACTGTGATTGATCAATTTGCTTACTTCTTACATCTTACTGCTTAAGATTTTCTGTGTGCCACGGCCCTTAGCGCTATTCGGCGCTACCGTGTCATTCTATCCTTGTCGTATATCTAAGGTATGATAAAGATAGAAGAACGCGGTAGCGTTAATAGCGTGCTCTCCGAATGCAGCCATATAGTGGTATATTGTAACACCAGCGCTGCTAGCGTAGTATCTGTGAACTATTATGGACGTGTAAACTGCTCTGTTTTATCTACATTTTAGCAAAGAGTAATAGCAATTTTCCATAAGAAACTGTGGTTTTCTAAAGCTTCTAAGCATATTTTTGAAGATTTGACGTTATTCCTCAGAACATTTTGTAGTGAGCTGTTATTTCTTTTTTTTATATGCATCGCAGAAATTTTGTATAACGAATTGTGCTAGCAAACAATTAACTTAGAAAATTTTTTTCGTTTTCGAAGAAAATATTATAACTGCGCAGTGTGTTCCAATGAGTACTTTAAGCGTCCAAAAGCGCTTTTCGATCAGTTCAGTCTGGACGACGTAAAATCTGAAACAGGTTTGTAAGCACTCCGACATTCCCTTAATAAACCCAGACAGAACAAGTACGTTTCCAGTCAGCATAAGGATATCCTAAGAATATCCATAAGATATCTTTCAAGGATATCCATAAGCTATCCGTGTTACATCCTTTGGATATTTAGTGAACGTCCACAGGATATCCGTTTATGAAATTGGTGGATATGCTAAAATCCCTAATATGTCCACAGGATATCCGATGGACATCCAATGGACCTGTGAAAGAAGCACCCGGATTTGTAACTTACAAAATAATTTTGTAATTTGTAAATTAAAAGGGTAAGACATATATATTTTAAAATACATTTATTTAAATTTTTTAAAAACATAAATAAAAAAATAGCAATTTGTTTGTGTATCGATTATATAGTTATATAATAGATGTATACATATGTGTGTGTGTGTGTGTGTATGTGTGTCTAGATAGCACATGGACATCCGATATACGTCCACAGGATGTACGTTTGACACAACTTTGGACATCCATAAAATGTCCGAAATAAGGCCGTTTCTGTATCTATTTTGCACGTCTATCCCAGGCAACGTGATGTGATTTTTACGTCAGTTTTTTATAAATCGTGACGTCAATTATTCTTTTATAATCATAGTGACGTGAAAATGACGTCATTAAGAGACATAATAATGACGTGTCGAAATATTCTTTTATTCGGTTCAATTTTCTAACAGAAACTATTCGTAAATGTCACAACGTTTGCTGATTTCATTTGAAAATTTTAGATTACTTGATTCCAATATTACATCACATTTAAAAATTCTCACTGGCACTGAATCTACATTAGATAAATATTTGTCACATTCTTTGCTTATCGAACAGCTGATTAAAAATGACTTCTCAGAAATATATTATAGACGTCTTTAAATGACGTTATTATTACGTTAAAATTATCATGTTTTTTAAACGTCAGTTATTGGTTACGTGACGTGTAGGTAATCACCATTTATCGACATGAAAATGACGTAACGTTGCTGCCTGGGGATAGAATGATATGTAGCGTTGATAGCGCGCATTCTCAACATGCCTATGATCGAATTTTGTACTTAAGATATTTATGTCCAAGATCGGATATCTGATGGACATCCAAATTATGGACATTAACGGATGTACAAAATCGGAGATCTTATGGATGTCCACTGTATGTCCATGGATGTACGGACGTAAAATGGACATAAAATAGATGTCCATAGGACATCCTGTCTTGTCTGGGGTGTTTTATCAACATTCTGAGAATAATATCGGGGCTATTTAAATATTTGTAGAATATTCTCACATGATACTTTGAAGTTGCTAATAACTTCCAAGAGAACATTTAAAGTAGACAAAAAATCACGTTCTATGAACGTTCTATGCATATTCTCTAAAGAATATCTTATAAATATTCTAAGCACTTTCACAATACATTACCCACAGAGCACATAATATTATACAATATCACAGTAATATTACAATATCTCAGTAATATTACATAATTTCACTTAGTGAAAATTGAAGTATTTTATCTAAATAACAAAAAATCTTGCATTTCATATTTTGTGTCGTTTTATTTATTTGTAACATTCGCGTGGATTCGATCCCGTGTCAGACAGTCACCATCTTTAGATGACTATGCTTGTTCAATGCTTAAACTTCAGCGATCGTACGGGAACTAGTGATGCTGATGCGCTGTAACAGTATTTTGGTGGATTATATTTACAATATATTCTAATATCGTTCAAAAATGTAATGACATATTTGCCGGCATTTTTTCAGTAGGGCAGGTAGAACACAAAGTTACATAAAAATTAAAATGACGTCAAATGATATAAAAGTGATGTCATTTTGACGTCAAACGATACCATTTTCGTGACAATTTCAACCCTACTGAAAAACTTTTGTTGAGATAATAATAGAATTCCCAATTCAATTCTCAGTTGAATTCTCAATTGAATTCTCAAATGCCGTTCCCGAAAAAATTCGCATGTAAGATCTTGTTCGAGAACGAGGATTATTTTCTAGAATCGCTCGAGGCGATCGAGCGTTCTCGAATGTTCGCTCGATCGTCAGCATCGCGACAGGCTCGCGCTAGCCGCAGCGCGAGTTCACATTTTTTTTCGCTCTGATTTCGCTCTGATTTCGCTGGTCGCGGTTACCATACCGACCGCTCGCGCAAACAAACAAACATACGCGCTAGACAACTCGCGCGTTAGATCGCCGCTGTTACCACGCAGACCTTATTTGGCAATGTTCTAGAAGATTCGGCAACCGCGACCAACCAGCGAGCGACCTGTCGCTAAGCGCTTTTTCGTTAAAAACCGCCCTCGTCGACGACGAGGGCAGTGTCTCGCTTCTCTCGTCGATAGGATCACATCTCGGTCCGCGCGCTAATCAGCTGATCTCCAGTAACGGCGATCGACTCAGCGAACTCGTCGCGCGTCCACTTGATAGACCGGAAATCAAGTTCTCATTCGGGCCGGCCATCCTTCGGGGACCGCGAACTCCGCTGCATTCGCGCCGCTCGCGAGATTCAAGAGTCGCAGCATAGCGACTCCGCTCGAGCGCCGGGAGTTTAAATCTCTCTCGGGCCAGCTCCTCGCTCTTGTTCGCAAGTCGGCGGATCTCGTACGCCGCTTGCCGCTCGCGGCGTGAGCGCGCTATCGTTCTCGGCCTCCGCGGCCTCCGCGATCTCCGCCCACGGTTAACCGGACCGTGGCTCTGTGAGAAGCGTCGCGAGTCCTCCACTCGCTTCGCTCGTACGTTTCATTTAGTGCGCCTTGTATCTTTGTGTAATTTTGTGTCATTACATTGTTACTTTCAAGTTCTCGAGAAGTCATTCGTTCGACGGCACGCGGACGCGCGCCAGGGTTGCGCAAGATTTCCGTCCGCGGAGCGTCAGTGCAACGCTCAGCAAGATTTCCGTCGCGCTCGGCTGACCCGGCCGTCGGCAAACGAAGATTTCCGTTTCAAACTTCTCGGCCGTCGAACTGCATTCTCGAGTGACTGCATCGTGCAATAAAGAAAAGTGATTGTCAGAAAGTGTTCAGTAACTCGAGTCGCTCACCTTTCCTCACCGCGCCGTGCGCTGGGCGATATCAGCGCGTTCGCTCGCTGCCCGACGGGAGCTAAACCCGTCGAATCCGCGACAGATCTCAATTGAGATATTTGTAACTGATGGAAATAATTTATTAAAAATATAATGAACTTTTTCTGAAATGCTTTCGAAAAGTATTCACAATTTTGACCCAATTTCATTAAAATTTCATTATAATTTCATTAATATTTCAATAATATTTAATTAAAAATGTAGAAAAATTCAGTGAAATATCATTATTAATTAAAATAGATTGAGAAAAGTATAATGAAGTATTATTTTGTTTAAATAATAAAAAAAAACTATAATTTCATATTTTGTGTCGTTTCATTTATTCGTAAGATTCGCGTGATTTCGATCCCGTGTCACACGGCACCCATCTTTAGATGACTATGCACTGCCTAATCTCAACGATCGTATGGGAACTGGTGATGGCAATGTGCTGTAACGATATCGTGGTGGATTGTATTTACAATGTACTCTTATAGCGTTTAAAAATGTAATGACATATTTGTCTGTAAATGTTTCAAAAGACGTAACAACAATCATAATGCGATTAATATTGATACAATGTTGTATAACTGAGTGGGACCCGATTGACCACTATACGATTGAACACAGATTGTAATGATTGGTTCGACCTAGTAATTCACTAGATAATTCTTTTCATCGGTTGGTTGTGTCCAATCGTACCGTGGTCAATCGGGACGCTCCCTGTATAACTTCAACATACAACGTGCTCGCAAAAGAGAGAGAATATTCCTTCTTTCTTTCTTTTTTGCGAGCACGTTGTATGTTAAAGTTTGATTAGTTATACAACATTGTATCAATATTAATCGCATTATGATTGTTGTTACGTCCTTTGAAACATTTACCGACAAATATGTCATTACATTTTTAAACGCTATAAGAGTATATTGTAAATACAATCCACCACGATATCGTTACAGCGCACAGAGCTGCCAGATGTGGGACCGTGTACGCGTAACTATAGTGCGTGCGGCGCAGCGCACACAAGCGAAGAACTGTGTACGTGTGGGCTGCTTGTCATGAACTATAGCGCTTGGCGTTTCGGTAAGACTCGGGCGGTGGAAGAGTGCAGACGTACAAGCTGCCGTCTCTCTCCCGACCTATAGTTATAGCTAACGCTGCAAGCAGCGAGAATCATGCCTAGGCCTTTTTATTATATCTCGACGCTCACGTGTTGCTTCTTGTATGTACATACTATTACTACTTAACTAATTGTTACATTAAATTGAATGTTTTTTTACACATAAAATACACTCGTCAACAAAATTATCGCATAGGTTAATTTATGTCGAAATGTCGCACAATTTTTAATAAGCATAATACCGCCAAACATTATCGTACTTGAAATTTTTTTTTTATTTCAAAATTGAAATCTGTACTTTAAGGAGCATATTAGTCAGATATTTTGAAATTATTCTCTTCCCTTTCCGCAGTCTTTTCACAAGTAAAGACGTGTTGCGTCTCCAAAAAATTGCACAATATGACGTATCCTACGTGATGGAATAAATTTTTTTCGTAAATTTTATGATAACCATTGTAAAGTATAGTCTTTTCCCTACAATTAAGATAAAAAGCGGATTTGTGCGTTTTCTCGCGGAGTTGCGAAAAAAACATATCAAAGTTACTTATACATTTTTGTTATTACTTCATTTGACGCACTCTATTGAGTGGAATGAATTCTTTTCACAAATCTGACGATAATCATTCTAAAATATCAGCGTTTCCTTATAAATAGAAAAATAAAGGAGAGGTATATATTTCTTCCGCGGTGTTGTACGGTGTATCAAAGTTACTTACATTTTTAATCAGTTATCGTGACGTGCACACACACACGCACGTGTAGCTCACACACACACACACACACACAATGTGCAAGACCCGACCAGCAACCTCCCCGTGGTACGCATCGGTAATGTTAATGCTAACAACGGTAACTGATTAAAAATTTATCATCGGTACATTTGATATGCCGCGGAACAAAGTCATGCACACTTCTTCTTAATTTTCTTATTTGCAAAGAAATGTTCATATTTTACAATGGTTATCGTAAGATTTGTGAAAAGAATTAATTCCAGTAGAATGCGTCAATTAAGCGATTTAAAAAAAATGCACAGCTAACTTGATATGTCGCAACTGTACAAAGAAAATTGTAGAAATCCGCATTTTTTTTAATTGTGGAGGAAAGCCTATACTTTACGATAGTTGTTATGAAATTCACGGAAAAATTTATTCCATCTCTTAAGATATATCAAATTGTGCAATTTTTTTGAAAACGCTACACGTTTTTACTTGTGAAAAGACTGCGGGATGGGAAGAGAATAAATTTAAAATCCGACTAATGCTTCTTAAAGTACAGGCTTTACTCTTGAAATATTATAAATAACACACTGAAGCGAGCGACAGGGACTACGTTTATACGGCAACGTTAATTCGGATTAATAACGGACGTAGTTAATAAATTCTTGGATTGATATATTCTTTTAGATCTAAAAATGTACTCCAATCGGATTCGCGAAATCACTAACTACTAATTACAAATCAGAATTAACGTTGCTGTGTAAACGTAGTCAGACATGCCACTGATTTCAAACCTGTGTTCTGATTCTCGAAAATATATCGCATATGATATTTAATAAGAAGCTATAATATACGTTACGTGAACAATAGCTTTTCATGAAATATCGTATACGATATATTTTCGAGAATCAGGGCTTTGGGTACGAAAGCGTTTTTCCTTCTCCACTTATGCACAGAGAATTTTTTGTCTATCTATGTGACAAGTCGTCACATGGATAGACTGAGCGTTTTGTGTGAGTTTAGAAAGGGAAAAACGATAGCGTGCTCGGGTTGCAAAACGTATCTCTGCTGCAAGATCACTGACATTACTGGCAACAAAATTCGCTATTAATAAAGTAAAAAGTATTTTAACAGAATACTTCTTGCTAAACAGACTACATTTTATTTGTCAATCGATTTTTCTACATAAAGTAATCAATTTTTATACATCAATAACGATATATTTTTAAAGACAATATGTACATGTTGGCCAAGAATAGATTTATATCATTTCTGTATTATTAACGCTCTTTCTGCTCTTTATTTCCTTAGTTCCTTTATGTACACTCGTCAACAAAATTATCGCATAGGTTAATTCATGTCGAAATTTCGCAATTTTAAATGAGTATAATACCGCGGAACATCGTATTTGAAATCTTTTTGTAATATTTCAAGAGTGAAGTCTGTACTTTAAGGAGCATTAATTGAATTTTCAATTTATTCTCTTCCCTTCCCGCAGTCTTTTCACAAGTAAAAACGTCTAGCGTCTTCAAAAAATTGCACAATTTGATGTATCCGGGGTGGAATAAATTTTTCCGTAAATTTCATAATAACTATCATTAAGTATAGGCTTTCCTCCACAATTAAAAAAAAATGCGGATTTTTACAATTTTTTTTTTGCACAGTTGCGACATATCAAGTTAGCTATGCATTTTTTTTATCGCTTAATTGACGCATTTTACTGGAATGAATTCTTTTCACAAATCTTAAGATAACCATTATAAAATATGAACATTTCTTTGCAAATAAGAAAATTAAGAAGAAGTGTGCATGATTTTGTTCCGCGGCATATCAAATGTACCGATGATGAATTTTTAATCAGTTACCGTTGTTAGCATTAACATTACCGATGCGTACCACGGGGAGGTTGCTGGTCGGGTCTTGCACATTATGTGTGTGTGTGTGTGTGTGTGCTGCACGTGCGCGTGTGTGTACGTCACGATAACTCTAAAAATGTATAAGCAACTTTGATACACCGTACAACATCGCGGAAGAAATGTATACCTCTTCTTTATTTTTCTATTTATAAGGAAACGCTGATATTTTAGAATGATTATCGTCAGATTGGTGAAAAGAATTCATTCCACATAATAGAGTGCGTCAAATGAAGTGATAACAAAAATAAATAAGTAACTTTGATATGTTTTTTTTCGCAGCTCCGCGAAAAAACGCACAAATCCGCGTTTTATCTTAATGGTAGGGAAAAGGCTATACTTTACGATGGTTATCATAAAATTTACGAAAAAAATTTATTCGATCACGTAGGGTACGTCATATTGTGCAAATTTTTGGAGACGCAACACGTCTTTACTTGTGAAAAGACTGCGGAAACGGAAGAGAATAATTTCAAAATATCTGACTAATATGCTCCTTAAAGTACAGACTTCACTTTTGAAATAAAAAAAAAATTTCAAGTACGATAATGTTTGGCGGTATTATGCTTATTAAAAATTGTGCGACATTTCGACATAAATTAACCTATGCGATAATTTTGTTGACGAGTGTATTTTATGTGTAAAAAAACATTCAATTTAATGTAACAATTAGTTAAGTAGTAATAGTATGTACATACAAGAAGCAACACGCGAGCGTTGAGATATAATAAAAACGCCTAGGCATAATTCTCGCCGCTTGCAATATTAGCTATAGCTATAGGTCGGGAGAGAGACGGCAGCTTGTACGTCTGCACTCTTCCACTGCCCGAGCCTGACCAAAGAGCCAAGCGTTATAGTTCATGACAGGCAGCCCACACGTACACAGTTCTTCGCTTGTGTGCGCTGCGCCGCACGCACTATAGTTACGCGTACTCGGTCCCACATCTGGCAGCTCTACTTGTAACAGGCAGACAGCATAAGTATAGTGCGCTGCGTCGCACGGACTTGCATCTTAAATGTGAAAACACTGCCTACATCTTAGACGTGGCAACGCTGGCTCGCATGTCTGAGCTTGAAATCGTGTTAAGCAGCTGCCGTGCGAGACCTCCACTGCCATCTGGCGGCAATCTCTGAACTGCAAAATCTACGTTATTGGCACTTTCGAAATTCGGGATGGACTCCGACATCCCCTTAAACGAGTAAATTTTTATTAGGATATCTATATAAGATATTGTTTTTCTCCAAACAATTCTTTGACTTAGATTAATTTTTAAAAGATTTTAAGTAATAATGTATCGTGGCTTGAAATAGAGTAGGTTCTATAAAATTTTTTTTATAAATATTAGGTGCGCAACTAAGTTCCCGCTGTTTGTCAATAGATGGCTCCAGCAGTAAGTGCTGGTCGATTTTGACATATCCAAAACGTCATGAACCAAGCTTAGACATATGGTAAACAAACCGCTTTAACACGTTAGTGATTTTGTTTTGGCGTCATATACTTTTGGTTGTGTGAAAATGTCTGATTTTGTGCCAAATAATCGTCATTTGCGGGAAGTGTTGATTTTCTTATTTCATTCAAAGAAAATGGCGGCTGAAGCGCATCGAGAGCTCCAAAAAGTTTACGGAGATGCTGCTCTAAGTGAAACAACGTGCCGTGATTGGTTTCGTCGCTTCAAAGACGGTGATTTCGATGTTGACGACCGTCCGCGTGAAGGAAGGCCAAAAACCTTCGAAGACGCTGAATTGGAGGCATTGCTCGATGAGGATCCGTGCCAAACGCAAGAACAGCTTGCTTCAGCATTAGGAGTTACCCGCCAAGCCATTTCCAAGCGATTGCATGCGTTGAGAATGATTCAAAAGCAAGGAACTTAGGTTCCTTATGATTTGAAGCCAAGGGACATTGAGCATCGTTTTTTCGCCAGTGAACAACTGCTCCAGCGGCAAAAAAAGAAGGGTTTTCTTCATCGCATCGTGATGGGTGATGAAAAATGGATTCATTACAGCAACCCAAAGAAAAGAAAGTCATGGGGACTGCCCGGTCATGCTTCTACGTCGTCGGCTCGGCCGAATATTCACGCTGCGAAGGTTATGCTGTGTATTTGGTGGGACCAGGTCGGTGTTATTTATTATGAGCTGTTGAAACCGAACGAAACCATCACTGGGGAACGGTATCGAATTCAATTGATGCAATTGAACCGAGCACTGCCCGAAAAACGGCCACAATACGAGCAGAGGCACGAAAAAATGCACGAAAAGATTCTACTGCATGACAAAGCTCGGCCTCATGTTGCCAAACCCGTTAAAACCTACTTGGAAACGCTCAAATGGGAAGTCCTACCCCACCCGCCATATTCCCCAGATATTGCGCCGTCCGATTATTACTTGTTCCGTTCGATGGCACATGGTCTGGCTGATCAGCAGTTCCGCTCATATGAAGACATCAAAAATGGCTTGATTCGTGGATAGCCTCACAAGACGAACGCTTTTACCGTAACGGTATTCGAGCTCTGCCAGAAAGATGGAAAAAAGTTGTAGCTAGCAATGGGCAATACTTTGAATGATTCATTTATAACCATTTTTTCACAATAAAGTTGCATTTTCATAAAAAAAAACAGCGAGAACTTAGTTGCGCACCTAATATATATACAAATATTTTGAATATTTTCTATAATGTTTCAAAATTATCTCAAAATTATATACAGGGTGTCCCGCGTAAAACGTTCAAAAAGAAAAATATAAGTAGAATACATAAAAGTGAACTAAAATTGTATAGGTCATTTTTCAAACAACCACGTAAAATTTCGAAATATTAATTAAAATAGTTGGACATATCAGAGCGTGGCGACGCGGCAAGTGGGACATACGGCTCGCCGCGACCGTCGAAGAAAATGGAAGAACGCACACGTACACGACGCACACACGGAGCTACTTATTTCAGTATGCCAAACAGCCTATCTCTTTAGCCTATAAGATAGACCCGCGAGTAATCGTCCCTTTTCTTCGCCGGCCGCGGCGAGTGGTATGTCCCGCCTGCCGTGTCGCCACGCTCTGATATGCCCAACTATTTTAATTAATATCTCGAAATTTTACGTGGTTGTTTGAAAAATGGCCTATACAATTTTTGTTCACTTTTATTTGTTCTACTTATATTTTTCTTTTCATACGTCTTATGCGGGACACCCTGTATAATGAACTGAATACACACACACACACACACACACACACACACACACACACACACACACACACACACACACACACACACA
>NW_022639644.1:168297-169968 GCF_010583005.1 Odontomachus brunneus
ACACACACACACACACACACACACACACACACACACACACACACACACACACACACACAACGCACACGTACACGAACATTATAACAATAAATAATTATTATTTATTTTAATTACTTCCTAATTAGCGCAAGATAATCCTATGAATATTTTAAGAATATTCTTCAGGAATATTTGGAATATTCCATAGGACATTTGTATATATTCATGATGTATTCATAGAACATTCGAATGGCACTATTTTAAATATTCTCAGAATATGAATAGAATAATATACCGGATATTCTATATATTAAGTTATAAATGTTTATAGAAGATAAAAAGAATTTGAATAGAACGTTTATATTTATAAAAATATAAACATTTTTCTCTTTTCCTGACTTTTTCTTAAATTTTCTACTTTATTGTTTCCCACGCTACTTAATTCAATTTAAATAGTTATTTAAATTCAAGTACTTCGAAAATTTGCTTACCATGTTGCGATTCGAATCTTAAAGTTTTGCTTCGTGGGTCGTTCACCTTACCTACTTCGCCGCTGTCACTTTAGCTGAGAGACGATTTATATTGTACATATACCAGGTGTAGAAGTATGAAACCGGAATTCCCCTATAAATGGTGCCAGCGTTCAGTTTAGTGACCGTAAGACCGCTACTGCCGCGCTATTATATTCTCCTAACAGCTGACGAATATTGTCAACAAACATAACCCCAACTTTCATTCTCTAGTATATTTTTGTATAACCTTAAACATGTCACGTTTCGAGCCTACTAACTATGATTTGCGGACAGCATTGATTTTCTGTTATCATTTAAAGAAAACTGCTGCAGAATCACATCGAATGCTTGTCGAAGCTTACGGTGAATATGCTCTTGGTAAATCTCAGTGTTTCGAGTGGTTTAAAAAATTCAAAAGTGGTGATTTTGACGTGAGGAACGAAGAACTATGAACTATGAACTATGAACTATGAACTGCTGAAACCTGGTCAAACCGTCAATACTAATCGCTACCAACAACAAATGATCGATTTAAATCGAACATTGACTAAAAAACGACCAGAATATGCAAAAAGGCAACACAATGTCATTTTGCTCCATGATAATGCCCCATCACATACAGCAAAACGGGTCAAGGAAACGATCGAGTCGTTCAGTTGGGAATTACTACCGCATGCGGCTTATTCTCCAGACTTGGCTCCGTCCGATTATCACCTGTTCGCATCGCTAGGACACGCTCTCGCTAACCAACGCT
This sequence comes from Odontomachus brunneus, assembly GCF_010583005.1. NCBI lineage: Eukaryota > Metazoa > Arthropoda > Insecta > Hymenoptera > Formicidae > Odontomachus > Odontomachus brunneus. Next base: position 169,543 of record NW_022639644.1, read on the forward strand.
TCGATTCGTATGAAAATGTGGAAAAATGGCTAGATAACTGGTTCGCTTCAAAAGATGAAAAGTTTTTTTGGCACGGCATTCATAAACTGCCAGAGAGGTGGGAAAAATGTGTTCAAAACAGTGGAAATTATTTTGAATAAAGTATTATTTATCACTTTCGAACAACAGACGTCTTATTTGTATAAAAAAATTCCGGTTTCATACTTCTACACCTGGTATGATATATCTATGTACGAAAACAAATGATTTATTTAAAAGTAGAGAATATAGATCCTCTTAAATATAAAAAGTATGTGTAACAAGTAACTAATAAAAGTATATTTAAAAAATATTTATTTGTTTTAAAAGTAAGTAAAATACAAATGAATCATTTTTTAATTTAAATAAATTGTTTTCTGATAATAAAAGAAATTTTAATTTAAAACA
>NW_022639644.1:169978-177151 GCF_010583005.1 Odontomachus brunneus
TATCTATGTACGAAAACAAATGATTTATTTAAAAGTAGAGAATATAGATCCTCTTAAATATAAAAAGTATGTGTAACAAGTAACTAATAAAAGTATATTTAAAAAATATTTATTTGTTTTAAAAGTAAGTAAAATACAAATGAATCATTTTTTAATTTAAATAAATTGTTTTCTGATAATAAAAGAAATTTTAATTTAAAACATAAAAAAGGTACTTTTAATATTACAAAATAATTTATTTAGATTTATAAAATGATTTGCTTATATTTCACTGCTTTTAAATTTACTTGAATTTCATTTATTTTTGAAACAAGCAAATATTTATTTAAACACAGTTTTTACATTAAAAAAACTAATTTTCTTCTTGTAAGAATATCATTTATTTATTCTTACATATTGATATTTTTAAAAAATCAAAGAAAATATTTTTTATCTAGAAATTTATAATTTTACATCTCATCTTATAAATAAAAAATATTACGTTATATTTATTAAATGTGTTCTAAAATATAACAAATATTTTTTAAGTTAAGAAATTATATTTAACAAAATATATTTCTTTAATTTAAAGAATTTTTTCTGTGTACATTATCAATTTAAATTTCGAATTCTTTAATTTTTAGTTTAATAGTTATAAATAATTATATTAATTTTTTTCATGTATAATAATTGTAAATAAAAACATTAAAAAATATTACTACAAATATTTATTCTTTGTTTATTATAAATATTGTATAAAATATTTAGTCTATATTTTAATAATATTTTAAATAAAGATTTTGATATTTTTTTCTTTTATGTATCCAAAATATTTATAAAATATTTGTATAATATTTTTATAATATTTGTATGATATTTTTAAAAGATAATTCGACATAAGTATTTATGAATCTTTATCATAAAGATTGTGTGCTGTCTGGGTAGTGTGCTGGTTATATAATATATAATCACAGATTTCACTACTTTTCTTAACTATTAAGGGGATGCTGAAAGCTGAAAACTTTACCGAAGAACACTGACATATTTCTACATAGTTTACTGTATATTGGTTACACAGAATTACAAATGCTTTTACGCAATTAAAGTACGTGCAAAAGTAAATAAGAGCATTGCTCGATATGTGACGAAAACGAACAAAAAAATTTTAATGTAAAATCTCAAGCTGTCAGTTAGTGTAATATTTGCCTAATCCAAAAGTTCCGCAGCTTGTATATACTGAAAGTGTGGATGCTTCAAACAGAAAAATTTTGAAGAACATTGTTCTACCTTTGCATCAGCATTTGAAAGCTCAAGAATATCGAAAAAGTTTGCCGAAAGATTTCTACACATATATGATTAGGTTTTTCGTTGAATAAAATAAAACAAAGTAACACACATTCATGTAGTAAGTTCTGTATATATAAGAAATACAAAAAGGATAGCGTGATTATGTTAGTTTGACGATTGTCTCTACATTATCGACATTGTTCAAGTTTGTTACCGATTCCAGCATCCCCTTAAGACATGTATTACGCCATGTCCCCAATAATGTGCAATATATAAACTCGATGAATATTCTAAAATGGCTTGGAACAAATATTCTAAAATTGTTCTCGAAGATTATTCCATAAATATTCTCGACAAATATTTTATAAACTTTCGAAGAATATTCTTAGCATGTTCTTTTTCATTATGAAAATATGAGTCTAATTTTAATATTCTACGTATATTTATTGAACATTCCATTTGAATATTCTGAAATTGAGAATATTCGCATATATAGGTTGTGTTCATTATTATTAATAATGTACCCTGTAACAACCGTACTCCGCAGGTCGGTTGCTGAGTGTTTTGCCAATGGATTATTCGCTCGCCGGAGTCCGGGTTTGCTAAATAAATAACACAAGACGCGTTTTGTAAGAAATAAAAATAACAAAAACGTTTATTCTTTCTTCGTACAGAGTAGTCGCGTCCGAGTGCGGATATATTGTGCGACGGCGCCAGTTATCGGCTCGCGGTTTCGGTGTGTCGTGACAAGTAAAACGGGAGGCGGAGCGTATAGCGCGAAGGCTAAGATCGCCTCGTGAATTTGGCAGGCGGTCGCGTGCCGCGGTTCGGGCTCCGTGATTCGTGCGCGAATCGCGTGGTGTCGGCGGGATCGAGTCCGTGTCACAGCACGGCGCGCTGCTTTCGCGTTCGCGGTGGAGACGCGCTCAGTTGCACGCCTGTTTCGCAGGTGACGAGATCGAGAGTGAACAGTCGCGCTATCGACGTATTCACCCTCGATTCCGCTCATCGAGAGGCTGGGAACAAGGGTCGAGAAAGCTCGATAGAGCGCAGCTAACTTACTGGCTTCGGTCCTTGTTCGTGGAGTCGACGGGATGCAAGCAAGAGTCGATAAAGATCGACAGAGCGCAGCTAACGTATTGGCTTCGGTCCTTGTTCGTGGAGTCGACGGGATGCAAGCAAGAGTCGATAAAGATCGACAGAGCGCAGCTAACGTATTGGCTTCGGTCCTTGCTTGCGAGGAGGTGACACTCGGTAGGCTGAGGAGACAGAGACGAGTCGGTCGTAGGCCTTGCTCTCCGCTGTATAGCATCGAGTTCGATTGACGGCCCGGATCGGTCTGGTCTCGATTAATTCGGCGCCGCGGATTATATACTCGATGTCGCTTTGTCTTCGCTCGCTGTGCACGTGATTGTCGCGTGCCCGCGGCGCTCGCTCTTGATCGATTCTTTTGTGTAATTACTGTCGCGTTATCGCGTGTTATTTGCTCGCTTTGTTTACACGGTGTTTGGTTTAGGTCTTGCGGCGTTTAAGTTGACGCAACGCGCCGGTGCACGGTCCGACTGGTGGTCGGTCGGGCCGGTATTAGTGACGATGCAGGTGTGCATCGTCACAACTCTTACAAAAAACACTTAATTGTGGGTGTAAACACCCAAAGATTAGGGATAAACACCTAAATTGGAATGTTAACAACTAACTGACTTCTTCAAGTCAAGAAATTTTTGAATGTACATACAATGGAAATTAGTATAATAGGTAATGTTTCAAATAAAATATTTCTAGAATATTCAATTTGAAATATTCTGATATATTTCCCGCGACAGATTTCCAGAATATTTCAAAAACTTCGCAATGCTAATGTTTCAAATGGAATATTTCTAAAATATTCTATTTCAGATATTCTGAGATATTTCCAACGACAGATCTCCAGAATATTTCAGAAACATCGCAAATGTAATGTTTCAAATGGAATATTTCTAAAATATTCTATTTCAGATATTCTGAGATATTTCCAACGACAGATCTCCAGAATATTTCAGAAACATCGCAAATGTAATGTTTCAAATGGAATATTTCTAAAATATTCTATTTCAGATATTCTGAGATATTTCCAACGACAGATCTCCAGAATATTTCAGAAACATCGCAAATGTAATGTTTCAAATGGAATATTCTTAAAATATCTCACATGAAATATTCTATTTCAAATCTGTACAATATCCCAAGAACATCTCAAATATAATATCTTAAAAATGATATTTGTAATATTCTGAAGACATTGCTGAGATGTTTCATGCTGTGTGGGTGATGAAATAATGTATTAATGAGTAAATGTTTTTTTAAAAATATATTGAAATAATACATATATCCTGACTTTCATTCAGACTATCATTTTCGGTGTTACTATCCCATAAAGCACGGAAACTTGCAGTAATATTGCTACAACGTTGCAACATTGCGTATTGCAGTGCAATGTTGCAGAGACATTGTAGTGACATTAATTTGAAATATTACTTTAGCAATACTACAGCAATATTTAAAAAATATTGCGAATATAATATAATATTTTTAACCTAGTTATTTCTGTTATCCAATGAGCAAACAATATTTTAAAAAACATTTTTAAAAAATTTGAAAAGATAATTTTAAAACGTTAAAAATAATGAGATAAGTTCTCTTTTTTCATTAAAATAATGTTTTTTAACGTTTGGAAGATTTTTTTGTTTTTTTATATTTAATAAACATTTATTTTACATTTAAAAAACGTTATTTTAAATGTTAACATTTAACATTTAAAAAATATTTCCTAAATGTTAAAATAAACGTTTATTAAATATTTAAAATCAAAATATTTTTCCAAACGTCGAAAAAAGTTAAAAAATATCTTTTTGATGAAAAAAAGAGAACTTATCCAATTATTTTTAATGTTTTAAAAATGTTTCTTCAAATGTTTTTTTTTTATTGTAATGTTTTGTAATGTCAACATCTAGATAAAGATATTTTACATAAATATTTTATGTATATATCCTTGACTTCTCTTTTATTGTATGAAAAATTTAAAGTATGAATAGTTCATTTTATGATTGTACTAATTAATATTATACAATACTAATTAATATTATATGAAAATTATAATTAATACTTCAGCTGTATATGGGAATAATAAAAAGCACTTAGTATCAATTGAAGAAATAGCGCAGCAGTCTAAGTGATAATCTAGGAACCTGGAAGTGTGCTTTACGAAAAAAACCCCAAATTTTGAAGGTTAACCCTCAAATTTGTGGATTGACCATCAAATTTGAAGGTTGACCACAAAAGTTGGGAGTTAACCATAAATATTCGAGGGTAGACCTTCAAACTTTCAGGGTAGACCCCAAATGATTTGTTATCAACTCCCAAATTTTGGTATTGACTCTTAATGAGTGGTGTTGAACGTGAAACTTTCAAGGTAAACCTCAAATGATTCGCTGTCAACCCCAAATTTCAGTGTTGATTCACAATGAGTAGTATTGAACCTGAAACTTTCTGGGTAAAACCATTCGGTGTCAACCCCTAAGCTTTAATACTCACTCCAAATTTTAAGTATTAACATTCAATCTTTCAGATTAGACCTCCAAATATTTCGATGCTAACCGACAAGTTATGATGTTAACCTCGAACAGTAAATAACTAAAATAAATAAATCTAAATAAATCGCAGAATTTTTCGCACGAGTAAGTCTCTATATGTTGGCCAAACGTAAGGTCGGATAATACCCCTATAGAAATATCATACTAAGAAATACTGAAAAATTATTAGTGATTAAATATTACCAGTAATTCAGTAATTTTTTGGCTAGTATTTAATTTCTGGTGAACACTGATTATAAAATCACTGTTAAATATTGATAGTAATCAAATACTGAGAATTATAATGCAAAGGTGAAAAATGAGAAAATCATAATGTTTACAAAAATATACTTATATTTCTAATTTTCTTATGTCTCATAAACTACTAGATATCGAAGGTTGTCAAACACATTCCAAACTTTCATGAATCCTCCTGCGATAATTTCGATCCCAAGCGGTATACCGCTGGGCATCATCCATGTCCTGACCGCATAAACTATTGCTTAACCTGACGATCGAGGGTGCACGCGGTGACTCTGATGACTCCAACGATGTTCTTACAATTCATGCTTATATAATGTATCCTTATAGTGTTCACAGTATATTATAACATACCTAGCAAACACCAAATAATAGTTACATAATTTTTACTTGTTGTTTATTGGATAATTTGCTGATAGATATTGAAACAATGCAACATTCGATATGCGATGAATATTGATGTAATGTAGTGAACCAGTGATAATTACTTTTACATTTTTAACAAAATGTTATAATGATTAATCCAACAAAAGAAAATTAAAAAATCCAAGAAAATCCAAATTATACAAATGGAATTACTAAATTTTGAGAGAAACTTTTAAAAAATATTATTTAAAACAATAGTGTTGTTTCATCAAATGACATGGTTTCCTTGAACGAAATAAAAGTTTTATTTTCATCATTTTAAAAAATGATATTTCGTTTAAGAATACAATATTTTAATGAAATAAAAAAACCACAAAATTAAACAAGTACGAATATTAAATCTAAAGAAAGTATTTTCTCCGAAAAAATGGTATAAGAAATATAAAAAATATACAATAAGATAAATTAATGATTGCCACTAACGAGTGCTATTCTAAGTACTATTCTATAAGTATTATTGATGTAAAATATTACTGAATTTTAAATACAAGTAACAAAAATAACTTGTAAATAAATAAAATATATTATATTCGTAATATTTTTTTTAAATATTACTGCAATATTGCTAAAGTAATATTGCAAATTAATGTCACTGCAAAGTCTCTGCAACATTGCACTGCAATATGCAATCTTGCAACGTTGTAGCAATGTTGCTGCAAACTTCTGTGCTGTATGGGCATTGCTGAGATTCGAGCCTGAGATCTCTCCCAGGTAGCAGACACGTCAAAATGACATCCAAATCTAAGTAAGTTCAGGATAAAAAATAACCAAGGAATGATCAAAAATATCGTGAGAATATCGTCAAAATGATAGTCTAATGTCACAAATCGATGACGACATTTTAGACGACTTAATGACGTTTTATGACGTCTCTAAACGTCAATACGTTTTTAAGACGTTATACAGAAACGTCATTAAGATGTCACAAAAAAGACATTTTAAAAACGTTGTTATTTAGCCACTTGATGTCATTCGACCAGTTATGACCAGTTTTTCATGTCATATTGACGTTAGTCTGTTACTTGGACTGATTCTTGTGTCGCTCACCTTACCTACTGCGTCACTGTCACTTTGATTGAGAGACGCTTTATATTGTGTACATATGGTATATCCATATACGAAAGCATATGATTTATTTAAAAGAAGAGAATAGATTCTTTTAATATATGTTTTAAAAAGTATGTAGAAAGTATATTTAAAAAATATTTACATGCTTTAAAAGTAAGTAAAAAAAAATTATTTTGTAAATTTAAATAAATTTTTCTTTGATAATAAAAGAAACTTTAATTTGAAACATAAAAAAATACTTTTAATATTAGAAAATAATTTATTCAGATTTATAAAATGATTTACTTGTATTTTATTTACTTTTAAAACAAGCAAATATTTATTTAAACAGTTTTTACATTTAAAAACATTAATTTTCTTTTGGTAAAGAAATCATTTGTTTATTCTTATATATATAGATATTTTAAATCAAAGAAATCACTTTTTTATTTATAAATTCATAATTTTACAGCTTATTTTAAAAATTTAAAAAAATATTTCTTCATATTTATTAGATATTTCCTAAAATTTAACAAATATTTTTTTAAGTTAAGAAATTATATGT
>NW_022639644.1:177161-177303 GCF_010583005.1 Odontomachus brunneus
TGCGCACATCCTCCGCGACCCGGAGCGTCCTCCGATCCGAGCGAGGACGTCGCGAAGCTCGTGGATCGACGCAAACAACGGCTGCCGCAAAGGAGCTAAAGCCAAGGTCAGATGGACAAGGAAGCTCCAAAGCCTGACATAA
>NW_022639644.1:177421-177637 GCF_010583005.1 Odontomachus brunneus
ATAATTATATTTATTTTTTTCATGTGCAATATTTATACAAATATTTACAAAATATTAATTTTTTGTTTACAATAAATATTATGGAAAATGTTTAGATATTTAGATATTTCTATGTTTCAATAATATTTTGAATACTGATTTTCATAATTTTTCCTCTCTCTTTATGTATGTATGTATATATATATATATATATATATATATATATATATATATATA
>NW_022639644.1:178133-178231 GCF_010583005.1 Odontomachus brunneus
TGATGTGTGCGGCCTGGCGTTGTCTTGATGGAATACAACACTCTCCCTATTGGCCAATTCTGGCCGCTTCTGGTCGATCGCCTGCTTCAATCTGGTCA
>NW_022639644.1:178401-178978 GCF_010583005.1 Odontomachus brunneus
TATTTTGGTGGTTTTCGTGGCACGGAGCGGGCGAGGCGTCGACGAGCGGAGACCCGGCCGTCCTCCTGGACGAGGGCAAGGGCTCGCGTCCCTCTCGTGCGTTCGAGGGACAAGCTCACGGGTTCATTCGTACGTAGCACGACCGCCGAACATCCGTCGGTTATACCGTCGACGCGGACACACCGCCGAACGCGTACGTGGCGGTCGTGACCTCCGCCGGTCACGACGCTAACTCGCGCTGCCGAATTTCTCTGTCGCGATTGCGAACAAGGACTAACTTTGTTATCATAATATATTTGCTGCCGGTTAATACTAGTGTAACGGTCACGAACAATAAACGTTGTCTCAAGATATTTCGGCTTATTTAATTAACCTAGTCGCCGTTCTTTCCTTGCACCTCTGATTTCGCGCGGACCAGCCCCTCTGCCGCGAAGAGGGCTGAGCTGCCGGACGTTCGGGTCAGCAGTTCAGGCGGACGACGAGGGCTACTCTTTGGCGAGACCAACCTTTTCGCGTTTAGTGTACGATTCTTTAGTGGGTACGGATCGCCGTACCTGGCGCCCAGTTAGAGTTTTCT
>NW_022639644.1:178988-182977 GCF_010583005.1 Odontomachus brunneus
TCCTGTATAATAAATAATTCTCATCATAGTACAATAAATACTACATCGTCTCAACTTATGTTAGGCTATGACCAACGAAATCATCAAGATTTTGATCTGCCCCAATTTACGCAGATACTAATATTGAGCGTGATTTACAAAATGAGCGGACGGAAATTATGAGAACAGCACACCAAGCGTCGGATATGCTTAGAAATTATAATAAACGATACTACAATAGGCATAGGAAACCATCGATTTATAATATAGAAGACTATGTACTAATACGGAATTTGATGAGAGACAGTCACACATAGTATCCTTAAAAGTTTAACGTTTAAGCCGGAATAATACTTAATATAAGATCGTATTATAGGATCATATTTTATTGAAGGAAACATAAATTCTCAAAATTACTGCAATTTGCTAAGAAACCAAGTGATACCGGCTATTGAAGCTATTGCGGAGAAGCTTTTCACAATGTTTTATTTCAGCAGGATAGGCTCATTTTGCTCTGGAAGCTCGATATATTCTCAATAATGTTTTTACTGATCGATGGATTGGTAGAAGAGGCACAACAGAATGGCCACCGAGATCACCAGATCTGACCCCATTAGACTTCTTTTATTGGGGGTAAAAACAAAGGTCTATGAGACTAGGTCCGAAAATTTAGAAGAGCTGCGGGAAAAAATAGTGAACGTTTCAAATTCAGTTACGCCCGAGTTTTTAACTAATGTTATCGATACGTTTGACGTTCGCTTAGGACACTGCCAAGTTGTCGAAGAACATTAATTTAAACATTTGATAGAATAATTAGTATTTTTATTCCTTTACATACACCAGTGTTCCCATCTTAGTTTTGCCTTAGTTGGCTGGACACGCGCGCGCGCGCACACACACACACACACACACGCACGCACGCACACGACAGAGAGGGTTTGGAGTCATTAAATATGGCGGAAGTGACGAACCACGGGGTCCTTATTGACGCATGGTATTGTTAGCGGAGGAGAGATAGGGTGCGATCGCAATGTTAGCAAGGATGGAAAAGTATGCAGAAAGGAAAGGATGGGAAGTGAATGTAGAGAAGACTAAAGTAATGAGATTTAGGAAAAGTGGGAGAGAAAAAAAAATGAAGTTGAGGTAGAAAGGTAAAAGGTTGGAGGAAGTAAAGGAGTATAAATATTTGGGGTACACATATCAAAGAAATGGAGGTCAGGGTGCGCATATAAAAGAAAGAAGGAAAAAAGTGGCGCTGGTAATGAAGGTGCGAGGAATAGAAAAGAGAGTGTGGGGAAAAGAAGATTGTGGTTATTTGATACATTGGTTTGGACAGAAATGGGTTATGGAGTAGAAGTTTGGGGATGAAAGGAGAGAAAGGAATTAGAAGGATTACAGGATAGGTTTTTGAGATGGACTACGGATTTGGACTGGAGAACGTCAGGATAAATGATAAGGGAGGAATTAGGGAGAGAGAAGTTAAGAAGAAGAGCAGGGAGGAGGCTGTGGAAATTTGTGGAGAGGTTAAAGGAAGGAAGAGGGGGAGAGATAGCAAGGAGATGCTGGAAAGATGAAAGGAAGATGGAATAAGGGGAAAGTAGTGGGAAGGTGGAAAAGAGAGTGAGAAGATTTTATGAGGGGATGGAGGGTGAAGGAGGGGAAGAGAGTAAAGTATGAGGAGTTATTGGAGAGAGAGAGAGAGAGAGAGAGAGAGAGAGAGAGAGAGAGAAAGAGAGTTTTTAATTTTTATTTATATTAAAACATAATTTTACTATTGTTTCTTATCAAGACATATCGAACTAAACGAAAAGTGGCGACCACTCTCTTTCAATTTCGTACCCCAACTTACAGATAATTTTTCACAATAAAAAATGATTTTCTTCGAAAATGTGCTGAATGCATTTTAAAGAGGAATCTTTAAGCTTTCTATTCATTTTCTAGTGAATATCGTACAATATTTCATCCACTTTCTATGAGCGACCAAAGTTGAAACGACTATTTTATATTTAACTTTAAATATTTCGGTGAACAGAAATCATATTGAGATCTGTATTCACGCAAAAGAGAAAGTTGACACTTTTAAGCGATGTAAACGGCATTTAGATATAATTTTTCTTTTACGCAGTGTAATTTGATAAACTTTATAAACAATTTTGATACTCTTGACGGATTTTTATATTTTCGATTTTATTATTATTCGCGTAGTATTAAAAAAAATAGATGATTATTATATTCAAAAATATTTCTGTAAATTAGAGACTTTAAGCTGTGAAATACTTCGAGAACCATCTCTCATTACTTTTATCGAAATTACAGCCCGTTGAATTTTATATATTACGAAATTAATAACTTCGTCATTTTTGTTAAGAAATAAATATTAATAAGATTAACAAAAATAAAATATCTACTTTAAAAGCAAGAAAGAAGTTAGGTAGTAATTTTATACGCTACTTTTATAATATTTATGTCTCGGAAGATACTTGAAATAAAGTAAAATATTTCACCCAACACAATAACAAAGATGTAAGGTTTCCTAACTCTCTCTTTCTTTTCTTAAATAAGACGGAAGCTTCATGGAAAAACAAGAAAAAAATAGAGAACCAGAAATAGAAAGTAAAAAGTACAATGTAGATCAAGTTTGAGATATCCAATGACCCAACATTTTGCAAATCGACGTTATATTAAAAATTTCATAATTAAATCTATCATTTCAGATTTAATTATGTAGCACCCTCTAATCAACGACGACGACGGCCGTGGTTACTCCGGCTGGGGTGCCTTCTACGTCGCAATGTATGATCGCCCCTCCTCTGAATCGTTGGATCCGAGTAGGGATGGGCGGCCGTCGACGAGCGCACTCTGAACTTCGCGGACACCTCGTAGATCCCGCTCGTCGGCTGGCTCGTCGAGGAGCGCGCGCGATTTTCGAGTTCTCCCGTGGGTGAAGGACTCAATGCCAGGACGTAGCCGGAAGGAGCCGTTCCCTTTGCCGAGGATCGACGATTAAGGTAAGTTACTCGCTATCGAGTTTTCTTCGAAAGTGTCTCTTGTATTTCCTTCTTTCTTTTTCTTCTCCTTCTTCTCTCTCTTATTTTTCTATTCTTTTTGTTGGGTTTTCTTAACGTCCTTTCCGTACCGCGAACGACCTCGTTTTTCCTCATCTCTTCGAAGACGCGTCGGGTCGTGACGAAAATACCACGGAGGAACCGGAGCTTCTGTCTCAGGAGTGCAAGGTGGCTGGCGAAGAGGAGAGCGCTATAAAATGGAATTAAATAGCGATTGTTATTTCGGGCTGAAGGCTGCGAAGTGTAATTAAACGTTAACTAGCTAAAGTTCCACATTGAATTGTAGTCTGAGACAATGTTTTCTTATCGCCTTTTGTTCGAGAAAAGAGCTTCTTCATACTAAATTCAATGAGTCTCTAATTTGTGTCAATCAAACAAATAGAAAGGAAACAAACAATTAACAAGCAATTATTTCAAAAGAATAAAAACATATATAACAATAAAAGTTTTCAGTGTAACGTTACTTAATTTGTTTACTTTATCTGCGTTTTGGCTGATAATTACTTCCAGTGAGATTTGTCCTCAACTTATAAGATTGTCACGAGCTATTTGGGAAATAACCAATTAATTAGATAATATAATTGGACACATCCTCTGATTAATATTTCTTCCCACTCTAAGGATATCAATTTAATATTTTTCACGTCCCGACGAAGCGCCAGCCTCCTCTCGTACACGTACGCGAATTCTAAGAACGGGCTTCTGCATTATAATGTCCAAGACGTCTCGTAAAGCTGTCACTAATATAATGATCGAAAAGCAAGCATAGATAACATAAGGAGGTGTGGCGGAGGAGACGAACGAAGCGACGACAAGATCTCTTTCAAAGTTACATCTCGATGAAGAAATTGTTGACGCGACGACGCGAAGGACCGTCAAAAGAGCGCAGAAGAGATCCGACGGCAGATGAGAGAGAGAGAGAGAGAGAGAGAGAGAGAGAGAAAA
>NW_022639644.1:184087-186776 GCF_010583005.1 Odontomachus brunneus
GGAAAAGCAGAAAACAAAAAACAGAAATGGGAAAGAATAAGGATATCTAGAGTAAATAGGTGGTATCAGTGGATGAAGGGGGAAGGGATACCGAATAATCTGGAAAAAGGATGGTCAGAGGAAAGGTAGAGGAGGAGAAGAGGAAGGGTAATTAGGTTTAGTTTGGGGAAAGAGTTGAAAGAGAGAAGATACTGGGAAGAGGAGATGGTGTAGAATATGTAAAGGAGAGGAAGAGACATGGGAGCATGCTTGGGAAAGATGTTGGAGAGGGGATAATGGGAAAGTAGGGGAGTTAGCAGGAGATGGTAGAGAAAATTTTTGGGGATGAGAGAGAGGGAGAAGGAGGGGGAGGAGAAGAGTAATTAGGATGTGAGAGAGAGAAAGAGAGAGAGAGACAGAGAGAGAGAGAGAGGGGGGAGGGAGGGAGATGGAAGAGAGAAGGGGTTTATGTCACTTCTGGTGGAACTTCGAATGCTAGTATGGCTACAGAGTTATTAAGGGAAGACACAAATGTACATATAAATAAGTGGACGGCACAAAGAATTCTTAAAAGAACTGATTTTAGGAGTATTATGAAAAAGAAGAACCTATCGAAAAGAAACATGAAACGTCATTTAGAATTTGCTAAAAAATATCAAAATTGGACGATAGCTGAATGGGAACGGGTCATTTAGTCAGATGATACCAAAATTAATAGAATTTGGTCAAATGGAATATCTTGGTACTAGATTCGTAAAGATGAAACCCTCAAACTATACAGACATATACAACAAAACATGGAAGTGGATCCATGTTGCTTTGGGGATATTTAACAGTATTTGGTATTGGTTTACTTCATCGAATAAATGGCATGAATTATGAATCAGTTCATATACAAGGATATTTTACAAAAGCACCTCTTAGATGCTGTTAAAAATATGTCATTTGAAGAGAAAAATGTAATTTTCATGCATGACCGAGATCTCAAACATACAACTAAAAGTATGGAAAATTGGCTTAAAATTAAACAATTTTCTGTTTTGGATTGACCTACGCAAAGCCCCGACTTCAAACCCATAGAGAATCTATGGGGTTTACTAAAAAGACGAAGAAGAGAATCATACGAGTCGTAACCAATTTCAATCATGGAATTGTATAGTAGAATCCAGAACAGTGGGAACAAATATTTTCACGTTATTGCAGATAATTGATAAAAAATATGCCGAAGTGAATTAATGCAATTTTACAAGCAAAAGGATTGTGGACAAAGTATTAGATCTAAATAATGTATCAAGAAATGCCAATTATTGAACGTGAGGCAAAATCGAGTAAATATATTTCTTTTGTTATTGATGAACAAGAAGACATTATTCGTTGAAAAACATTTTTATGTTATTTCTAACTATGATAAAAACAAATATAATATTTATATTTTTATGTTCCTCAATTTTATTAACAATAAATGATTTATGCAAAAGTTGTAGTTATTGGTTCAGTTATGATCCTTATTCTATATATAAGGTGCCCCAAATTACACGGACCATCCAATTTTTTTGTAAACGCGACATTTTAGAGAAAAATGTTTTAAACAAAAATTATATGGTTTGATAGAGAACATAAAAGGTACCATTGGTTTGACTTTGGGTGGTGCCGCCAAAATCAGGTCCAGGTCAACTTTGCTTTTTAAATAGAAACATATATTTTTTATTGCGAAATTCTATTCTACGTAAAGAAACAAATAACTTAATGTTATAATGATTAATCCAACAAAAAAAAAATTATAAACCCCAAGAAAATCCAAATTAAACAAATCGAATTACTAAATTTTGAGAGAAACTTTTAAAAAATATTATTTAAAACAATAGTGTCGTTTCATCAAATGACATGGTTTCCTTGATCGAAATAAAAGTTATTTTCATCATTTTAAAAAATGATATTTCGTTTAAAAATATAATATTCTAATAAAATAAAAAAAACCACAAAATTAAACAAGTACGAATATTAAATCTAAAGAAAGTATTTTCTCCGAAAAAACGGTATAAGAAGTATAAAAAATATGCAATAAGACAAATTAATGGTTGCCACTAACAAGTGCTATTCTAAGTACTATTCTATAAATATTATTGATGTAAAACATTACTGAATTTGAAATACAAGTAACAAAAACTAGTAAATAAATAAAATATATTATATTCGTAATATTTTTTTAAATATTACTACAATATTGCTAAAGTAATATTGCAAATTAATGTCACTGCAAAGTCTCTGCAACATTGCACTGCAATATGCAATTTTGCAACGTTGTAGCAATGTTGCTGCAAGCTTCTGTGCTGTATGGGCATCGCTGAGATTCGAGTCTGAGACCTCTCCTAGGTAGCAGACACGTCAAAATGACATCCAAATCTAAGTAAGTTCAGGATAAAAAGTAACCAAGGAATGATCAAAAATATCGTGAGAATATTGTCAAAATGATAGTCTAATGTCACAGATCGATGACAACATTTTAGACGACTTAATGACGTTTTATGACGTCTCTAAACGTCAATAATACTTTTTTAAGACGTTATACAGAAACGTCATTAAGATGTCACAAAAAGACGTTTTAAAGACGTTGTTATTTAGCAACTTGACGTCATTCGACCAGTTATAAGCAGTTTTTTACGTCATTTTGACGTGAATCTGTTACTTGGGCTGATTCTTGTGTCGTTCA
>NW_022639644.1:186786-187895 GCF_010583005.1 Odontomachus brunneus
AAATCCAAATTAAACAAATCGAATTACTAAATTTTGAGAGAAACTTTTAAAAAATATTATTTAAAACAATAGTGTCGTTTCATCAAATGACATGGTTTCCTTGATCGAAATAAAAGTTATTTTCATCATTTTAAAAAATGATATTTCGTTTAAAAATATAATATTCTAATAAAATAAAAAAAACCACAAAATTAAACAAGTACGAATATTAAATCTAAAGAAAGTATTTTCTCCGAAAAAACGGTATAAGAAGTATAAAAAATATGCAATAAGACAAATTAATGGTTGCCACTAACAAGTGCTATTCTAAGTACTATTCTATAAATATTATTGATGTAAAACATTACTGAATTTGAAATACAAGTAACAAAAACTAGTAAATAAATAAAATATATTATATTCGTAATATTTTTTTAAATATTACTGCAATATTGCTAAAGTAATATTGCAAATTAATGTCACTGCAAAGTCTCTGCAACATTGCACTGCAATATGCAATTTTGCAACGTTGTAGCAATGTTGCTGCAAGCTTCTGTGCTGTATGGGCATCGCTGAGATTCGAGTCTGAGACCTCTCCTAGGTAGCAGACACGTCAAAATGACATCCAAATCTAAGTAAGTTCAGGATAAAAAGTAACCAAGGAATGATCAAAAATATCGTGAGAATATTGTCAAAATGATAGTCTAATGTCACAGATCGATGACAACATTTTAGACGACTTAATGACGTTTTATGACGTCTCTAAACGTCAATAATACTTTTTTAAGACGTTATACAGAAACGTCATTAAGATGTCACAAAAAGACGTTTTAAAGACGTTGTTATTTAGCAACTTGACGTCATTCGACCAGTTATAAGCAGTTTTTTACGTCATTTTGACGTGAATCTGTTACTTGGGCTGATTCTTGTGTCGTTCATCTTATCTATTGCGTCACTGTCACTTTGATTGAGAGACACTTTATATTGTGTACATATGATATATCCATATACGTATATACATATGATATATCCAAATACTTTTAATATTAAAAAATAATTTATTCAGATTTATAAAATTATTTACTTGTATTTTATTTACTTTTAAAACAAGCAAATATTTATTTAAACAG
>NW_022639644.1:187905-188650 GCF_010583005.1 Odontomachus brunneus
TGTATGCTGTCTGGGTTAATATTTTTAATCTTAACAGTACTTTGTGTAAGTATTTCATCACTTAGCAAAGTATTATATATTAGTATGAAAATATTGACAATGTTCTGCGTAAGTATTTTATCACTGGACGAAGTATTACATATCAATATTTAAGTATTGAAATCAATCATAAGGTAGGATTTGTAACATTAAATATTGAAAT
Source organism: Odontomachus brunneus (assembly GCF_010583005.1). Taxonomy (NCBI): domain Eukaryota; kingdom Metazoa; phylum Arthropoda; class Insecta; order Hymenoptera; family Formicidae; genus Odontomachus; species Odontomachus brunneus. The sequence continues at coordinate 188,108 of NW_022639644.1, forward strand.
ACTTGAGTACTAAAAGCTGTATTTGAATCACAGAATATTACTAAATACTGTACTTTTAATACTGAAAATAAGTAATTAATTAATGATTCTTAGTATGATATTTCTATAAGGGATCTACAAAATTATTGGTTTCAATAATTTTTCACTCGAATTCTATCACCTTTACCAAAAAATATCAAGAAATAAAAATTATCTATTTTCTTCTCATAAAGCTCTAAGAATTTTTTTCAGAATGTTTTATAAACTTTTTAGTACTTCAAGAAAATGCAAGAAAATACAGTATTAAAAAGTTGATTAAAATATTCTGAAAAAATTTTCAGAGCTCTATGAAAAGAAAATAGATAATTTTTATCTCTTACTATTTCTCTGTAAAGTTGTGAGAATTCGAGTAAAAAATTATTGAAACCAATAATTTTGTAGATATTTCAGTAAATATCTTAGAAAATAGAGGTCGTATAAGAAAGTTTTTCAAACAAGAGTTGTTCTTTTTTTATGTGTGTATATATATATATATATATATATATATATATATATATATATATA
>NW_022639644.1:188660-189555 GCF_010583005.1 Odontomachus brunneus
TGCTAAAGTAATATTGCAAATTAATGTCACTGCAAAGTCTCTGCAACATTGCACTGCAATATGCAATTTTGCAACGTTGTAGCAATGTTGCTGCAAGCTTCTGTGCTGTATGGGCATCGCTGAGATTCGAGTCTGAGACCTCTCCTAGGTAGCAGACACGTCAAAATGACATCCAAATCTAAGTAAGTTCAGGATAAAAAGTAACCAAGGAATGATCAAAAATATCGTGAGAATATTGTCAAAATGATAGTCTAATGTCACAGATCGATGACAACATTTTAGACGACTTAATGACGTTTTATGACGTCTCTAAACGTCAATAATACTTTTTTAAGACGTTATACAGAAACGTCATTAAGATGTCACAAAAAGACGTTTTAAAGACGTTGTTATTTAGCAACTTGACGTCATTCGACCAGTTATAAGCAGTTTTTTACGTCATTTTGACGTGAATCTGTTACTTGGGCTGATTCTTGTGTCGTTCATCTTATCTATTGCGTCACTGTCACTTTGATTGAGAGACACTTTATATTGTGTACATATGATATATCCATATACGTATATACATATGATATATCCAAATACTTTTAATATTAAAAAATAATTTATTCAGATTTATAAAATTATTTACTTGTATTTTATTTACTTTTAAAACAAGCAAATATTTATTTAAACAGTTTTTACATTTAAAAACACTAATTTTCTCCTTGTAAAGAAATCATTTGTTTATTCTTATATGTATATAGATATTTTAAATCAAAGAAATCACTATTTTTATTTATAAATTCATAATTTTACAGTTTACTTTACAAATTTAAAAAAATATTTCTTTATATTTATTATATATTTTCTAAAATTTAACAAATATTTTTTTAAGATAAGAAATTATATGTAA
>NW_022639644.1:189565-189729 GCF_010583005.1 Odontomachus brunneus
GAAATGATGATATTAAAAATTCAAGAGGTTTTAGTCGTCATTTCGACGTGGTCATTTCCAAATGGTCCATTCACGATCTTTCAAAATTTAGTGTTAAATTCTTAACATATCCAAGTAATGTGATTATGTTATTTGAATATTTCGTGTTGAATAAATATTTAACA
>NW_022639644.1:190074-199785 GCF_010583005.1 Odontomachus brunneus
TGTGTGTGTGTGTGTGTGTGTGTGTGTGTGTGTGTGTGTGTGTGTGTGCACGTGTGTGTGTGTGTGCGTGTATGTATACAGTAATTATACATACATTACAATAATTATTATTTTCGTATTGCTTATAAAGAAAAATATAATTTGTAAACTAATCCTCACATCTCTTGAGATTGATTTGTCCGTAGAACATGAATCCCTTTTATTTTTATTTGTGCGTATTGCTAGGCGCTGCATTATTTAATTCTAAATAATATTATTATTCAAAATTTCGTAAGTTACTTTAAGATTTTATTTTATACACTTAAAACTATCGGTTAATAAAAAAAATTATTTCATTATTTGAAGCCTGCGAAGCAGATAGCCGCCTTAAGATGGAAAATTTATGTAGATTTTTTTATTACGAAAATTTACGTGAAACTTTTATAAAAATTACATCATATCTTTCTATAACTCATTATGTGTGACACATTCACTAAAATTAATAAGAGAAATAAAACATGTAATGTAAAGTGTTAGGATAAATAAGATGAAAAGTAAGTACCACTTGGAATATAAGTAGTTCTTAATAATCAATGTAATAATGATAGTATTTTGGTTACACCTTGTAATATATTTATGAATATTAATTCATAAATAATAATATTACAAAAGTATACGTGATGACTTAATTTATATTAAATACAAATATAGCTTTGATACATTTCAAATTAAATAATTGTGGAAAGTGTATGATGGGTAAAAAGAGATAAAGTGTGTTTAGACACATAATAAATATTTTCTAACAAACAACAGAAACACTTAAGCAAACTACGATCGGAATCTGTCAATTTCATACTTCAAGCTCTTAAGAAAATATTTTAAAAAGTGTTACGTGCGAGGCCTCGCATGGCTGTCGTAAAAACAGGCATTCGTGTTATTACAATTGCCCAGCGCAGTATATAATCGGTGTACACGCACTACCCGGCATCAATCTACGAAGTTGCGTCGAAGATGAAGATTCCAGCAATACTCGTAACGTCTCTCCTCGTTTGGGGATTCGCTAGTGGCCGAGTTATCGAGTCCAGTGCAACGGCGTCCGCGGAGGCATCAGTTTCATCATCGGCCAGAAACATTGACTTACCGTATGGTAAACATTACCATTTAAAGGAAGGGAAGAAGACCAATGAACTTGTGGAAGAATCACTTAACGCACCTGTTTTGAAGATTGGCATCAATAATGGTGGGTTGGATGTTGCGAAAGGTGCAGCAATTATCCAATCGGCCTTATTTGACGCGTCAACTTACACGGACCAGCGGTCGCTTTTCGATCTTGGCTTAGGCGTAATTGCAAATCACGCCGAAATAATGTCAGAAGCACAAGCCGCTGTGAGCAATAATGCTGGCGCCAACGCCAATAATGCTGTCGCACAGACAATAGAGGCACTAGAGATAGCTGACAAAGCCGAATATTATGCTGCTATCCACACTAAGCAAGCGGCTAAAGCAGCTGAAGCCGCGATGGCTTCGGCTGCTCGTGCTTCTGCGGCTGCTGATGCCGCCAAAGTATCTTCCCAGGAATCAGCTGTGGAAGCCAGTAATGCCGCCGTCACTGAAGCCAAAGCCAATGCCGGGTCCATAATTGCTAACAAAGCAAATGCCGTAATGGCAGAAGCCGCTGCTGAGCTTGCAGCTGCAGCTGCTAAGACTAAAGAGTCTGCGGTGAAATCTCAAAATGCTGCCAGAGCTGCTGCAAAGGCGCAAGCTGAGGTTACTGAGGCTGGCGCCAACGCCTTGGTCGCTCTAGCTAAAGCTAAAGCTGCAGTAACTCGTGCAGCCGCTGACCAAGCCGTATGTACATCTCAGGCTCAGGCTGCCAGTCAAATTCAATCAAGAGCCTCCGCATCTGAATCTGCAGCGTCGGCCCAATCAGAGACCAACACCGCTGCCGCTGAAGCTGTTGCTATCGCAGATGCCGAAGCCGCTGATCAAGCTAAAACATGGGTCGAGTCGCTGAAACGCGATATGTGGCTTCGCTTCAATATGAAGGGAGATGCCAAGGCGGAAGCCAAAGCCGAAGTTATCACGGTTGGTCAAGGATATCATGATATCAAGAGGGCAGGCAGCTTCGCAGAAGCCAATGTTGAGACAAGCAGTAATATATCAATGGGTGGACGTCACGGACACAAAGACAGCGTTTCTGCTGCTCTAGCGGCCGCTTCTGCCGGCACCAGCAATGATGTTATGTGAAAACGTTACAACTTTCATTTCAAAAAGATGTTGCGGTGGCGGACGTAAAAATATTGGCTACACCAATATTGTAGGTTAGCACACAATTACACGGGCAAGAATAAAAAAAATCTTAAGCAGCGGTTTGATTCGAAAAATGTAAGAATAAAAATAAATTGTTATGTAGCAACTCTTAAACATGTTTCTTTTTTAAGTTTGTCCTCTTTCTTTTATTCATTAAAATCCACATCACCATAAACTTATTTAGATTGTACATGTTCTAAACCATTATAAATTTAAGAAATATTTCTTTACGCATATTATTATTATTTCATGTCAAAGTAGTAGTATCTAAATGTCAAGTCAAAGTATCTAAATTTATATTAAAGTTTTATATTATATTATTAAATTTGTATTAAAGTTTTATATTATATAGCGACTTATATTAAAGTTGATATACATATTAGTGCGACCCAAGCACGTCAAATTCTTGTCTCAATAATTTTATGAAAAGAAATATATTGTTTTATTTAAATTTTAAATCCAGTTTTTTTTCTTTCCGTTATAATACATATAATATTCTCAAAAATTATAGAGGAATAGTAATAAACTGTATTAAAACTATACATTCTCTGTGCTGTTTCGACTTACGTCCGGGAAATAAATAAATTATTATAAGAAGACGAAATGTTTATAATGTGAATGAAAAATACAATAAAGATCTACTTAGTATTATTATTATTTATTTTTAATTCACGCCTGTTAGTTTTAGATGACTTCTAGTTTTTATATTTACAAACATACTCTTGGTAAAAATAACGGACAGAAACAGACAGAAACAGACAGGATTCCTATCCATTTCTAAGTTGTCCATTCTATCTGCAAATACAACATGCAGGTAGAAAATCCGCACTTGCAGCAGTACATTCTATTTGTTTCTGTCCGTATCCTGTACGTAATCACATTTAAACTGCATTTGTCCGCAATTACGTACAGAAATTTTGTCGGTTTCTGTCTGTATCCTATACGCCGCGATTCCTATTTGCATTTGTCCGAAATTACGTACGGCAATCCTATCCGTTTCTGTCCGCATCCTGCACGTAATCACATTTCACCTGTATCTGTCCGCAATTACATATAGGAATCCTATCCGTTTCTGTTTGCATTTTATACGTCGCGATTCCTATTTGAATTTGCCCGCAATTACGTACAGCAATCCTATCCGTTTCTGTCCGCATTCTGCACATAATCACGTTTTATCTGTATCTGTCTGCAACTATGTATAAGAATCCTATCCGTTTCTGTCCACATCCTACACGCCGCGATTCTTATATGTATCTGTCCGCAATTACGTACAGGAATATCTAATGGAAAAACATTGCTGAAAATATAATGAAACTTGGTGGAAATATAATGAAATGTGCTGAAATTTTGCTGAAAAACTATCAATTGACTCATCTTCATCATGATTTCAGTAATATTCATTGAAAATCAGCGACATTTTAGTCAATTTTGGTAAGTATCAATAAAATTCAGTGGAAAATCATTAAAATTTAATATCAAGAGAAATAATATTGAGTATGTTTATCATTGTTATCTCATACAGCACAGTAATGTTGAATCAATGTTGAAAAAATGTTGAATTGCAACAATGTCAAAAAAATAATTATAAATTTAAAAAAGTACCTTAATTATTTTAGTGAAAATATTTATATTTATTGTAATAGACGTATACAACAAATATGGATATTTTCACTATATATTTATAAATATATATAAATAATTATGGTGCTTTTTTAAATTTGTAATTATTCTTTTAAAGATACCCATATATCTAATTAAAAAAAATATCTTTATAAATAATATGAAATTTCATATTTATTTTAATCTACATGCAAATATTACATATGTTAATTAACGATTGCTCTAGATGCAATATTGCTCTAAATGCAATATTAGATGCAAATTAACAATCGCATGAATGTATGTTGAAACATAGTGAAAAAGTCAGATTTCCATATGTTTCAGTAAAGTTCGATAATTTCAGTAATTCAGTAATTCCAGATTTTAGTAATTTTCATTGACATTTCAATGAAAGAGAGTTTATATCCTAATATATAGGAAAATAAAAAAATTAAATTGTATTTAACATGATCAATTATCAATTTAGCACGATTTCGTTATTTATTCAAAACTTTTTCACGAAGTTCTTCATTGATCAATAAATAAGGTGCATTAAGTACTTATTTACAATTCATTATAAAATATTATTGTTTTATCAAGGTTTAGCGCAATTCAGTAAAATTTGGAAATTATTGAGAAATGTTCTCACGAATTTTTTTCATCAATATTTCTGCAAAGATTCAATATAATTTATTCAGTTTTCACTGAAATTCAGTAAATTTCATAATATTAAATATTTTAAAATGTTTTCATTACTTTGTATCAATATTCATTTAAAATTCATTGTTTCGTCATACTTTTCATAACAATTCATAATAAAAATCATGATTTATCATGAAATATTTTCAGTAATTTTTCAATAATTTTCATTTCTTTTTGCAACGATTTCATTGTATTTTCAACGATTTCATTATATTTTCAGCAAATTTTTTTCATCAGGGATCCTATCCGTATCTGTCTGCATTCTAAACGTCGCGATTCCTATCTGCATCTGTCCGCAATTACATACAGCAATCCTATCTGTTTCTGTCTGCAAATATGGATATGCATCCTTTCCGTTTCTGTCTGCAAAAACAAAACCAGCTAGGATATCTGTCTGCACTTAAAGACGACCTGCTCTTCTATATCCATTTTTTACTGCTGATGTACATATGCTTCTATCCGTTTCTTTCTGTCGGTAGACGCATACATAGATATCAATCTGCTTCTGAAGGTTTATGATAGTGTAATTTCTTACCACAGTCAAAGCATCTATTAGACTAATCTCAAAAATATATGAATAGAACATGAGTCGAAACTTTTATCAGGTTGGCCAATACTCAGGTAGAACACAACCCAGACAGCACAAAACATTTATAAAATATTTATAAGATTTATAAGAAATATTTTATAAATATTTACCAAAATATTTCATAAATATTTTTATGACCTTAGCTTCAATAGATCATAAATATTATAAAAATATTTATTAAAATATATACATTTGTGTATTTTCTCCTCTTTTCTGAATTTTTCTTAAATTTTTAAAATATATATGTTCTTAGTTTTCACTTTATATTGTTTCACACGCTACTTAATTCAAGTTAAATTGTACTTCGAAAATTTGCTTACCATTGCCGAGATTCGAAAACCTGAGACCTCTGGTTTTTGAGTTGTTCACCTTACCTACTGCGCCACTGTCACTTTGACTGAGAAACGTTTTGTATTGTATACATATAGTATATCCGGGAAGGTCCCGTTTGCCTACAAATTAATTGCCTACAGTATCGATTGCTGACATTCAACTTATTCACATTTCATTTGCACACAAAAATTATTGCCTACAAGTTGTATTACACACAAATAAAAAATTAAAAGCCGAACGCTCGTTTGCACACACGATACTTGTGCACAAATCACATTGCATAATATTATTACCTACAGTATGATTGCCTACATGCTCTATTGCGCACAAATAAAAATTAAGAGACGAATGCACGTGTACGCACAAAAATTATTGCTTAAACTAAGATTGCTTACAAGTTCTATTGCGCACAAATGAAAAATTAAGAGACGGACGTACGTTTGCACACACCAAACTATTGCGCACAAGCCACATTGCGCACATAATATTATTGCCTACAGTACGTTTGCCAACAAGTTCTATCGCGCACAAATAAAAATTAAGAGACAAACGTACGTTTGCACACAAAAATTATTGCCTATAGTACGATTGCCTACAAGCTCTATTGCGCACAAATAAAAATTAAGAGACGAACGTACGTTTGTACACAAAAATTATTGTAATTAGTACGATTACCTACAAGCTCCATTACGCACAAATAAAAAATTAAAAGCCGAAGGCTCGTTTATATTTTAGTACATATATATCATTATATATATTTTAGTATCTATATATCATTTAAATCGTCGCTCTCTATTGCGAAGCTAGATATTAATATTTAAAATGATACATTGGTAGGGTTAGAAAATCTGTCACATGGATGTAATATATTGTAGATCCACAAAAACATGCACGTTACACCTACGTGGAATCCACGTGATTTCGTGGATTCCACGTGAACTCTACGTGGATTCGACGTACGTTTTTGTGGGGAGATGCTAAAACACCGTGTTGTATTAAAAAGTCTGTTAATTTGTTACAATCGTTGATTAAAAAATTGGTAATTATCCAGTTATACCGTCTATCTCTAGCTATGTAACTAAGGGTCTTCGCCCTCCAGACCCCCCGTATCACGGTGGGGTGGGAGCTACAGTCTTTTGTGGGAAATTCACTCTTTAGCTTAAGCACAAGAGACTATAGCCCCCACCCCCCGTGATACGGGGGCTCTGGGAGGCAAAGCCCCCCAGTCACGTAGCTAGAGATAGATGGTATGACAGATTTTCTAACCTAAGGTGCCCTTAACTTTGTCTGTTAATATCTCGTTTCGTAGTAGAGAGCGACGACTTTGTCAAAGGAAAAAGTTGTTTGGCATGCAAAAACGCATCAATTGAGCCTATTTTCATCGAAATCGGAGGTGTTGCCGCTAAACTAAGGCTGCGTTCCGTTTCACACATAATGCGCATAGACTGCATAGAGAACCGTTCCGTTTCACTCAATGCACGCATCAGTAGCGCAATAATAGCGCAGAGAATTCCCTAGATTCCCATCACTTCTCGCGCATTAACATGCATCAGCTGCATCAGCTCGAACGTGAAGCGTTTGATGCAGAGTTAATGCATGCGCGGAAAATACAAAGTTTTAGTATCTTTGAGATGTGTATTAAAATAAATAATGGAAAAAAATGAAGAATTAGTGGAATTTCCAGTTATTATTGACGGCAACAGTGAAATTATTACGCTCTTTCTAGAGAAAGAAACCGCTGCAAGAGCTAGTCAAGGTATTAAAACGTACAATCAATACACTTAGGGGAGGTTCTCATCTAGCGACCCAAAAATCGTACGATTTTCTCGAATTTTTTTTTCATGGAAGGATGTAAATAAAGAAGTCAATTTTTTTATATTCATTTAGTAGGTCTTAAAGTATGTAAAAAAATTTTTTTTCGTAAAAAATGTAATAATAATTGTTTATTTATACTGATATATGGCCACCTTAAAAAAAAGTATCCAAGTGTGCGGCACCGTAGCACTGGTAAATATTATCTGAAATCAGAAATCCAAAAATTTTTATGAAATATATTACATTTGTTGGAGGTTGAACCAATAAAACCAACAAAAAATAAAAAATTGGAAAAATGGCGGACATGAAAATTTTAGTGTTGTATTTTCGCGTTTTTTTACGCCCTTCAAAGTGATGTAAATAAAAAAATAATAACAAATATCATCATTTTTTAGGTTTATCCTCCAATAAATTTAATTTACTTTAAAATAAAAAAAAAACATTGCGATATGTTCAGTACTTTTTGAGATATCCTGCCGCCCAGTTTGAAAAACATGGTTTCGAGAAAAACGTGTCTAAAGTTTTAGTACACGAATTTTTTGATTAAATGTAAAAAAATGTACCTTTTGGCTAATCAGCAATTCCAGGCCCGTACAACAATCCTTCCTTGACTTCATACTGCTCCATTTGGAAAGTTTTTTCGGATTTTTTCGCTGATGAAGCTGCTCTTACGCCGTCTGACATACTTTTTTCAGCTGCTGCAATCCGCTTGTCATCAGTTATCTGGACAAAGTTCCGAGCTTGAAGACCAATGGCGATTCCCAATAATTCCATTATTTTTAAAATGGTTACGTGTCCTTCATTAAAAAGAGACACTCCAATGTAAGTGGCAATTTCAATGGTCTTGGCAGCACTGTGCAAATGTTTGGGTGCTAGTTTCCACACGCAGGCGTTGACGGACTCATTTGAATTTTGTGTGTTACCGCCGGTACACCGTTCCATTAAATCGTCTGAAGATAAAGCTTCAAAAACGGGTTTAATAGCATCACTTTGTCTATTAAAGGAGGCTTGTGTCTAAATGATTTCAAAGTGCCGTAGGTCTCGGCGACAAGCCACTTGCACCAACTATCTTTGCCTTCAGGGCAGTACATGTGCTGCGGATTTTCATCACTTGAAACGTTATGATAATATACGGCCCACACAGCATTCTTCATATCTTTTGCAGAATTGGGATGTCTCCTAATTGCCAAACCGTAATAAATAGTCAAATCTGCAATAACTTTGTCGGTTAATTTTCCGGCACCTTTTCCGCCAAGGCCCTTTGTGATCTTCTTCACACCACGAAGCCGAGTTCCCATCCTCTTTTGCACGTGTCCAACACATTCTTTTTTTTTCACCGTAATGTCATCGTAAGGATTCAAATCTTGAAGAGCCTTGAATGTTTTCGTATCGTCATCGCCAATATAAAATTCATATTGCACGCCAAGTAACTCTTTTGAGCGGGCAAACATTTCCTTCATCGCATCAACCTCCATTTTGCCAGAACTTGGCGATTAGCAGAACACACTTCTTCGTGACTTTTCTTCCACAAATTATATTCAATCGTACCTTTTTTTGATTTCCAATTGGCACAACTTTGACAAAAAGAGGATTTAACAATAACATCTAAAACTTTATTTGTGTACTTTCCTATCAATGTAGCAAGACCAAACAGTGATGAAAAACCTCTTTTCGTCCACGAACCGTCTCCTGAAATAGTTAAATTCAAAGGCTCTTTTTCAGCTGCTGTATTTTCACTAATCTCTTCTTTAACAGCTTTCTTTTGGAAGTTTTCGAAAAGAGCTTTCGATGCCGCGTGCAAATTGTCGAGGAAAGTATAGTAAATATTATTACTAAACGAAAACGTTATATCTAAAATCCCACAGAACATTTTCAGACTTTGAAGGTCTCCTCCTAGCATTCGTACGGCAAACATTAGGCGACGGTTAATTTCAGAAAAACGGTTTATAGTTGGACTGGAATCGCACGAACGATTTGAGCAAGAGCACTGGGCAACTAATTTAAAAGCAACACCAGCACCGTTAGTTTTTAAAAATTTCATATCACTGCCACAATTTGTACACTTCACGAATGTGCTTATAAATGAGAAAACATTTAAAAAGTGCAAAATAATGTAGTTGGCCGTCATGTCAATGATAACTTCGTTGTAATTTGCATCGTTCAATTTCTTCGCCGACGTGCTAACAAACTCCGTTTCACACTCTGCCGTGAACTGATTACTTTCAAACTTTGTTTTCCGGTTTCTTGATGGATTACCTCCTCTACAACCTTTTTTATTTACATTCGGCATGTTTACACACAAAAAAACGCAATAAAACTGCTTGTAATTGGAGCACGTTGTCAACTAACGCTACACGCTGTAACCGTTGATATTAGTATATATA
>NW_022639644.1:199795-203195 GCF_010583005.1 Odontomachus brunneus
CTCTGGGAGGCAAAGCCCCCCAGTCACGTAGCTAGAGATAGATGGTATGACAGATTTTCTAACCTAAGGTGCCCTTAACTTTGTCTGTTAATATCTCGTTTCGTAGTAGAGAGCGACGACTTTGTCAAAGGAAAAAGTTGTTTGGCATGCAAAAACGCATCAATTGAGCCTATTTTCATCGAAATCGGAGGTGTTGCCGCTAAACTAAGGCTGCGTTCCGTTTCACACATAATGCGCATAGACTGCATAGAGAACCGTTCCGTTTCACTCAATGCACGCATCAGTAGCGCAATAATAGCGCAGAGAATTCCCTAGATTCCCATCACTTCTCGCGCATTAACATGCATCAGCTGCATCAGCTCGAACGTGAAGCGTTTGATGCAGAGTTAATGCATGCGCGGAAAATACAAAGTTTTAGTATCTTTGAGATGTGTATTAAAATAAATAATGGAAAAAAATGAAGAATTAGTGGAATTTCCAGTTATTATTGACGGCAACAGTGAAATTATTACGCTCTTTCTAGAGAAAGAAACCGCTGCAAGAGCTAGTCAAGGTATTAAAACGTACAATCAATACACTTAGGGGAGGTTCTCATCTAGCGACCCAAAAATCGTACGATTTTCTCGAATTTTTTTTTCATGGAAGGATGTAAATAAAGAAGTCAATTTTTTTATATTCATTTAGTAGGTCTTAAAGTATGTAAAAAAATTTTTTTTCGTAAAAAATGTAATAATAATTGTTTATTTATACTGATATATGGCCACCTTAAAAAAAAGTATCCAAGTGTGCGGCACCGTAGCACTGGTAAATATTATCTGAAATCAGAAATCCAAAAATTTTTATGAAATATATTACATTTGTTGGAGGTTGAACCAATAAAACCAACAAAAAATAAAAAATTGGAAAAATGGCGGACATGAAAATTTTAGTGTTGTATTTTCGCGTTTTTTTACGCCCTTCAAAGTGATGTAAATAAAAAAATAATAACAAATATCATCATTTTTTAGGTTTATCCTCCAATAAATTTAATTTACTTTAAAATAAAAAAAAAACATTGCGATATGTTCAGTACTTTTTGAGATATCCTGCCGCCCAGTTTGAAAAACATGGTTTCGAGAAAAACGTGTCTAAAGTTTTAGTACACGAATTTTTTGATTAAATGTAAAAAAATGTACCTTTTGGCTAATCAGCAATTCCAGGCCCGTACAACAATCCTTCCTTGACTTCATACTGCTCCATTTGGAAAGTTTTTTCGGATTTTTTCGCTGATGAAGCTGCTCTTACGCCGTCTGACATACTTTTTTCAGCTGCTGCAATCCGCTTGTCATCAGTTATCTGGACAAAGTTCCGAGCTTGAAGACCAATGGCGATTCCCAATAATTCCATTATTTTTAAAATGGTTACGTGTCCTTCATTAAAAAGAGACACTCCAATGTAAGTGGCAATTTCAATGGTCTTGGCAGCACTGTGCAAATGTTTGGGTGCTAGTTTCCACACGCAGGCGTTGACGGACTCATTTGAATTTTGTGTGTTACCGCCGGTACACCGTTCCATTAAATCGTCTGAAGATAAAGCTTCAAAAACGGGTTTAATAGCATCACTTTGTCTATTAAAGGAGGCTTGTGTCTAAATGATTTCAAAGTGCCGTAGGTCTCGGCGACAAGCCACTTGCACCAACTATCTTTGCCTTCAGGGCAGTACATGTGCTGCGGATTTTCATCACTTGAAACGTTATGATAATATACGGCCCACACAGCATTCTTCATATCTTTTGCAGAATTGGGATGTCTCCTAATTGCCAAACCGTAATAAATAGTCAAATCTGCAATAACTTTGTCGGTTAATTTTCCGGCACCTTTTCCGCCAAGGCCCTTTGTGATCTTCTTCACACCACGAAGCCGAGTTCCCATCCTCTTTTGCACGTGTCCAACACATTCTTTTTTTTTCACCGTAATGTCATCGTAAGGATTCAAATCTTGAAGAGCCTTGAATGTTTTCGTATCGTCATCGCCAATATAAAATTCATATTGCACGCCAAGTAACTCTTTTGAGCGGGCAAACATTTCCTTCATCGCATCAACCTCCATTTTGCCAGAACTTGGCGATTAGCAGAACACACTTCTTCGTGACTTTTCTTCCACAAATTATATTCAATCGTACCTTTTTTTGATTTCCAATTGGCACAACTTTGACAAAAAGAGGATTTAACAATAACATCTAAAACTTTATTTGTGTACTTTCCTATCAATGTAGCAAGACCAAACAGTGATGAAAAACCTCTTTTCGTCCACGAACCGTCTCCTGAAATAGTTAAATTCAAAGGCTCTTTTTCAGCTGCTGTATTTTCACTAATCTCTTCTTTAACAGCTTTCTTTTGGAAGTTTTCGAAAAGAGCTTTCGATGCCGCGTGCAAATTGTCGAGGAAAGTATAGTAAATATTATTACTAAACGAAAACGTTATATCTAAAATCCCACAGAACATTTTCAGACTTTGAAGGTCTCCTCCTAGCATTCGTACGGCAAACATTAGGCGACGGTTAATTTCAGAAAAACGGTTTATAGTTGGACTGGAATCGCACGAACGATTTGAGCAAGAGCACTGGGCAACTAATTTAAAAGCAACACCAGCACCGTTAGTTTTTAAAAATTTCATATCACTGCCACAATTTGTACACTTCACGAATGTGCTTATAAATGAGAAAACATTTAAAAAGTGCAAAATAATGTAGTTGGCCGTCATGTCAATGATAACTTCGTTGTAATTTGCATCGTTCAATTTCTTCGCCGACGTGCTAACAAACTCCGTTTCACACTCTGCCGTGAACTGATTACTTTCAAACTTTGTTTTCCGGTTTCTTGATGGATTACCTCCTCTACAACCTTTTTTATTTACATTCGGCATGTTTACACACAAAAAAACGCAATAAAACTGCTTGTAATTGGAGCACGTTGTCAACTAACGCTACACGCTGTAACCGTTGATATTAGTATATATAGAAGCACAACTATAAAATCATAGCATATATTTCGACATCTGGTAGTACTCGAGGTAACTATACTTACCATGATCACCCATACTATAAAGTAGAGTAGGTCGTAAGGAGGGAAATTCAAAAATATTACGGAAAACACGCGGTAGCGCGTGAACTCCATTTTCGCGTAAAAAGGTGGTTCCACTTTTTCGCTATAACTTAAAAAAAAATTAACTTTTGTACAAACCGCTTTGGGAATATATTCTACATATGATTAGTTACAAAAAAATTCAAAAAAAAAAATCGATTTTTTGGTCGACTCCGATGAGAACCTCCCCTTAATATATGTAATTATAACCTATAAATTAATAAAAATATAATTTTGTAGATGAACATTTTTTGCAAAATATTTTGCAACAATATACTGT
>NW_022639644.1:203205-203298 GCF_010583005.1 Odontomachus brunneus
AAAGTTTTAGTATCTTTGAGATGTGTATTAAAATAAATAATGGAAAAAAATGAAGAATTAGTGGAATTTCCAGTTATTATTGACGGCAACAGT
>NW_022639644.1:203308-203633 GCF_010583005.1 Odontomachus brunneus
CTTTTGTACAAACCGCTTTGGGAATATATTCTACATATGATTAGTTACAAAAAAATTCAAAAAAAAAAATCGATTTTTTGGTCGACTCCGATGAGAACCTCCCCTTAATATATGTAATTATAACCTATAAATTAATAAAAATATAATTTTGTAGATGAACATTTTTTGCAAAATATTTTGCAACAATATACTGTTGGAGATATATCAGCAATTGAACATACCGAAAACTCCCAAATCAGTATAGTTTTTCACAATTTAATATCTTGTTGAATAATTAGCTTAAACTTCGCAATAAAATTTAATTCATAATGACTTCTTAATAAAA